>NC_045560.1:144280122-144357622 GCF_009819795.1 Aythya fuligula | reverse complement strand
TGTCTGAGGAGCTGGGGAGCTGGCTGGGGAAGGGGCAGACCAGAAACTGTGTAATGCCGAGTTCTTAAGTAAATGACATAGCAAGTATTGAATGTATGTTAGGAAAATTATGAAACACGTCTTTCTTATTTTATTGCTGGTACAGTGTGTAGGAAAATACGATGAGTCACTAAAAAATGTTTAACAGGGAGGTAGTAATAGAAAAAAACATCCAAATTGTTAGACACAATGAAATTTTTAATTGTCTTAGAGAAAATGAAAATAAAGTACCATGTATCTGAATATAATATAATGTGTGACTGAAAGGACAATAGAAAATAAATGGGCAGTGTGAGGTGTTCCAGTGACTTCCCACTATGCAGCTTCATGTTTTGATAGCCAGTGGAGTTCAATATTACAATATTTCTAGTGCCTCTGTGAACTATTGCAGGTTTCTGAGGATACTTTTTACAAGCTAAATTTAAATGAATATGAGCAAGGGGTCATAGCGTTTTTATTTGAACATGGTTTGTAAAAACAAAAAGCTTCCTAAGATAATGTGGGCATGCTAAAAGCAGTACTACATGGACATATTCAGACTTTACTATACTCAAGTGATTTTTATTCAGTGACTAGTGAGGCTTCCGTAGAAGAGTGTATCAGTCATAGTGAAATAGTGCGCTGTTTTTGATCTCTTTGCCATTCTAGAGAATGATAGTGTATGAGAACGATTATTTTTTTTATTGTCCTCATTTTAAGTGATGGTGGAGCAATGAATAGAACAATAATTTATTGAGTATTCACACACTGTATGTATACTTTCATTATACATTTATAGAGGACCTATTGTTTTGTGTTTTCTGCTGGAGGCTAGTCATGTAAAAGAATAGTCTAGAATAGACTCACTCAGTGCATGTGTTGTCCATTTGCCTGTCAGCAATAGTTCTGACAGAAAAAACAGGGAGTTTGAGTGACTGCTGGTCTGTCTTAAGGTATGGTAATGAGGCTAATTAGGAGAGATGAGAGCAGAACTGGATATGTGAAGGCAATTATCCGTGAAACTTTTGTCATGCTTTATCTTTATCAGATCTCTCTTTCTTTATTTTTGGCATTTGCCAGTGACACACAGAATGGAAATATTTGAAGTGATACATATTTTAGAAAAGCAAAGTAAAGAATGAAGGCAGAGGGAAAATTATGTGAGAACATCTCATTATTAAACTCTACAACTTAACAAGGATATTATAGTCCAGCAAGAAAGAATTTTGCCTGTGTTATTCTTGTCACTTACATTTACATGAATTAAAATCAATTACTTCTGGTAATAATGAGCTTAGATAGAGACCTACATCTCCCCTGTTAAGTGTACATTGTTTTGTCTGCTTCTTTTATGTTATGAGTAGTTGCAGCAAGTAAGTTATTAAACATATTTGAAAGAAAAGCGTGCAAAGATGATGAAAAGAGTGAAAAGGTATTTAATTGCATATTAACAAAAAAATGATTTTTTTTTTCATGAGGATAGTACAATTTACTTTCAGGCTGTTTCTTACACCAAGCCGGTACAAACTGATTAGGAAAGAAGCACTAAACAGAGCAAATGAAAACCAGGTGTCACAAGCCTTGATGAATCAACGCATATAATCCACAAGGAAAGAAGGTGACAAACGAAATTTGCGCATTAATGAGACCATAACCAGGCTCAATTACTAGGCCGTTTTGAAGAGCCCTAGGAACTTAACACATTTATTTCTGTTAGAAGGAAAAAAATGACATACTCTGAGCTCTCTGCATTGTGCTGCTTCTAGTACTAAGTCAAAAGACAGTTTCCCTCTATTCTAGTCTTAAAGATAATATAATGTTAAAAAAACAAAACAAAACAAAACACAGTTATAAGACATGTTCAATTGCTTTTTTAAAAAAGAAAAAAAAATCTACTTCATAATGTAGGTCATTATAGTGAACTTGGACATTTCATAAGTCTACTGAATGAGCTTATAAAATAAGATTATATGCTACAAATCAAATTTGTCTTAGTAGCATGTGGTCCTCTCTTCTGAACTTGGTAGAAATATAGCAAACAGTATAGAGAATAGATGTGTAACGAAGATCAACATTTATGATCCAGAGAGCTTTCCAGTAAGCACCAGTTCTTTTTTCTCAGATTTTATTTTGCAGTATTTACATTAAAAGCTTTGAATCTTTTCATATAATTTACTACTAGCATTGAGGTAATATAACACATGTACAGCACGAGATTCCTGAGATCCATAATGCTAATACTAAATCTAATATGAAGGGCTGAATTTGATGTTACAGCTTTAATTTCATCTGCTTTTAATGACGGTATGGAAAGTTAGACCCATTTCCCAAATGTTACTGTAAGACCCTGTTCTGTAAAGTAACACCCACCTGACTATAGACTCTGTTTGTACCCTCCTCCTCTCTTTTCTTTTTACCCTATGTTCTTCTCGCACACCCATGCACACATAAGAACACTCTCTTCTTTCTACAGTACAAAGATGTGAAAAGTAGTTTATTGCAGATTATGGTCCACAGCCATTAGTTTCATAAATAGCCACTACTGATCTTCAGTGAAAAGTCTACTGTTGCCCGCATGGGCAAGTTTCGAGAGCTCCTCTTTCCATGGACTTTCGCATGATGACGAAAAAAATGAAAAGCTTTAGCTCAGTCCCTGGGAAGAAAAAAACCTGCCTTGGCAGTTTTCTGCAGACTGAGCATAAAGGGAATGACCACAGAAATGCCACTTTCAGACATCAGCAAAAGCGGTTCTTGGAGACACGGGACCTCCTCCCACACAGGAAACCCGTTCTCACTGTGGACTTTTTCACTACACATTTGGTATTCATAGCATAGCTATAAAGACCTGGAGTATACCTTGGTGAAAGAGGGAAAACCAAAAATAATTGTGTTGTTTATCTTTTACCTATCAGCTTGACTAAACAGGAACTCTTAGTACACATTCCTGCTCCCTTCAGCTCCTCTTTTCCTCTGTTTACGTTCTCCTGCATTATGCAGAACTGCTCATGAGTATAGATCTCCAAAGAGAACACGTGCCAATCTCCAAATGTCATTGGGGAGAGGACTCAGAATCTTCCCATTCAACACCATAACTAAATATTCTAAAGCAGTAATTTGTCTAGTTGCAGAAACTAACCATTTTTAGTGTGTATGAATGTCTTTACCTTATTTTTCTAGCCAGTTGACAGTGGTGGTATATAAACACTTAAACCACTTTATTATGGTACCACACCATTACAACAAGTTACCTATGGTACTCACAATGAATAAGCTACTAACGAAGTGTCATTTCCTAGCCTTACTGGTTTATGTTGCAACCTTAATGATATTTCAGTTTTGGAATAAACTCTCAAAGTAGCGTACAGGGATTTGGCCACACGACTTGCATTAACATTAATCAAAATCACGTGTCTAAATTCCCACCGCACTAAAAATGTACCTTTTGATTGTGGATTGGAATTGCATGTCAGGGGGTGCATATGCAAAAGATCACTTCACCAGCTGCTTCCTTTTGTGCTCAGTCATGTTTGTGCTCTTCATACCTGAAATGAAAGAAGGCAGTGAATACTGAAGCCCTTTGTTCACAGGCTGTGTCGCTGAGGACAGTGACAATTCATGCTTCCTCACTTTAATCAGCATGGGCCCAGCAAGTCCTTTTTGCTGATATTCTGAGATGGTAACTCTAACCGGTGTGGGCAGTCACATCTCTGTTGTCCCAGCTAGCTCTGCGCAACCATGAGATTCTGAAAGTGAGAATGAAAGACTGGTTCAGATAAAGTGAAGCTTCCTCTCTAACATCATCCTCAGTGCCAGACAGGTCTTTGTGAAAAGCAGTGGCCTTGTAGCAGCAATTTGAATACTGCTGGAGTTTGGCATTCTTCCATATTTTCCTGGTTTTGGTTACAAGCAGTGTCAAATATTACTGTAACTGAGGGAAACCATTCCAGCAGGTCTTACAGCCTCAATGAAATCAGGGCCCAGAACTGAGCAAGTCAGCCCAGAGCTCAAAGGTCCTAATTAATTAAGTAGGCTCCAGGGATTAGACTCATTGTGATATGGCTGGCCATGGACTGACAAATTTTGGTGTTTCAGTGCATGTGTGTTGACCCATTGGTGGCTGGTGGTCACTGATTCAGAGACATGACTGTATCACGGGCTTAATACCAGAGTATCTCCCAGAAACCAAATAAATTAATCTCTTCAGGCCCTCCTTAATACATGAATAGTGTCCTCATTAAAAATCTTAAAAAGAAGCTGTATGTTGTTCCAGTACCAAACTCAAAAGGGTTTGCCTTGCTGTCTGGGATTTGGAGCCAGTGACGCTCAACTGTTCACAAGCAGACCATGGATATAAGCTGTGCTTTTGCAGCTATGTCTTCTGCTGGCTTCACTGGAGCATCTTTAAGGAAAAAAAGAATCTTGAAAAATAACATTCCATGTGTAGGCTAATCCATGCTTTTGCAACCAAAGCATACTCCAGAAAAAACCCTGAAGTTAGCTTGAATATCCATCCCATCTTGGAAAGATGGGTGCTGACTGACTGAAAAACAGGAAAAAGGAGTTTCATTTACTGGATTTCAAAGCAGTTACCTCATAAAATAAATAATAACTTTCCATATTGCTTTGCTATTAATCCATATATGTAACACAAACAAATGAATAAGAAGTTTCATATTCTCCAAAGTTTGCAATGATTCCACCATGAAAGACAAGCAGTTTCTATCTGTGGTGATGACTCATTGATTTGCTATAGCACCCAAAGAGCCATTTAAGAAAAGTGCTGTTATGTCCCTTTTGCTGACTGAGGCTCTAGCATTTAATAAAACCAGAACCCCAGGCATTTTCTTAATTTTTGTCTTAGGTCCAATCTTGCAAAAGCTTATGGATGTGCTTAACTTTACACAGGTGAATAGGCTTATGAAAATAAATTAGATCTTTCCCATGCTCAAAATTCAGCACTTTTTTTTTTTGTTTGTTTTTTTGTTTTTGTAGGAGCAAGGCCTTTCTGTGCTGCCATAAAGGCCATAAAGTTCATTTTTATTTCTACTTTATCACATTCAGATGCTTTCTTTGCTATGTTTTCTGTTTTAAGCTAGCACTTTTAGAAATATAGTGTTCCCACTGTGGCATTGGCGAGAAAAAGAGAAAAGATGTATTTGAAACTTGCATGGCTCCAATGAAAGTGCTAGTAAAGATTGCCTTAATCCTAGGATCTAACAAAAAATACATTAAAATAGCTAATGAACAAGCCAAGAAGTATTGTGTAATGAAACAGTTAAAGTAGCACTTGTTTCCTGGCAATGAAATAAAGGTTTTTATCATTTTTAAAAACTTGTTTCAAAAGCATCTTTCAATGTACAATCCTTTTCAGTTTGCATCTGTCTGCTTCGTGAGCAATCTTTTCACCCCCTTTTCAAAGACATATGAAGCTTGCAATGCAGGATAATTAAAACAAATCTTGAATAAACTGTTTTGTGGAGATAGAAGTTTGATGGTTGAATATATAAAAAATTGTAACCAGATGTTGTGCAGAAGCCATAGTAGTTTAAAGATCATGAGCTTTTTCTTTTTTCTTTTTCCTTTTTTTTTTTTTGGTATGAAGCAAAAATACTCTAATTGAAGTTGTCAGCAGGAGTGAGACTAATATGCCTGTATTTGATTAAATAATAGTTTATTTAACATTCAGTGTGGCCCAAAATTGGCTGAGACTAAAATACAGAAACTTTACATTTTTTTATTTAAATAGAGTGAAAAGTAAACCTAGTTAATGTTAACGTTTTTTTCTGGATATTACCAACTATTCTATTATTTGTTCACTTCTGTGTCTAGTTGAAATGTTGTGCTATTCACTGCACACAAATTTTCTTCCTATTCTCCTATTAACTAGTTGATCAATGGATGAAATGGAAAAAGAAGGATGGGCAATAATGGAATGCACCGGTTGATCACAATTATTACTGAAATCAGGTAGAAATTAAGACTATAGTACAAGCATCATCCAACATCCCTTCTTGCTACTCCGTGCAAAGCACGGAAACTCAGGCAGACGCATTAAAGGATAGTTGTGCATGAAAAAGGTTGTGTGTTTTAAAAATACGAGAATATTGAAATATGTGCAGTAGATTTCCTGGCAGTTATTTACTCTCTACAGAATAGCAGTGTTTAATAGATAAACTCAGAAAAAGTGGTGGCTAAGATTTCTTCAAGGTATGATTGCTAAGTATAGCCCTAGTTTTTGTATTTCTATTCTAATATATTCTAATTTTCTATTTCTTCACTAATTAAAAGCTCAGGTTTTGATAGACTTTCTCTCTCTCCTTTTTTTTTTTTTTTTTTTTTTTTTTTAACTACTTTACTGCTTAAATAGCCCTGTAGCTTCACATGATGCTGTTCATAAACAAGGGGATCCCCATCTTGCCTTCTGTGAGTAACCACCGCTAAAACCATAGGAATTTCATTCTCACTCTTCTCTTTGTGGCTGTTTGGCCTTTTGTGTAAGAAGGGGCTGTGTGACTCATGATCCACAGATTGCACAGGGTTTAAAAATGAACCATAGAGGCGTGAGTTGCTTGGCTTGTTGGTGGCATGTGCCACTGCGACTGCCAGTACTTCCCGCTTGGAAGTCAAGATGGAGATAGGTTTTTTTTTTAAGTTGATCTACCTTGGAAATAGCTATTTCCAGTTGCCAAGTGGTGTTCCCAATTTTTTCTTTTATCCCTTGCCATCGCATGACCCTTTAGGTGCCCTTGCAGTACCCTCTAGTGTCTGCAGCTGACTGCTACAGTCCTGCCTCGCTGCGCTGTGCTGCCCAGCTTTTTGCTCCCTTGCCTCTGTACCAGGGATAGGACTCGGTGGTTTGAGCAATGCTGATCTTTCAGTGCTCCGACACCCAGCCAGTAAATAGCAGACAAGGCCAAATTTGTAGGGAGATTGCAACATTCAGTAGGAAACTTGTATTTCATTCCGAGGCCATTAATCACTGAAATGTAGTAGAAATTTCAGCCCCAGCTGTGCGTGTGATGTGTACTACAGTGCTAGGGCTTTCATTCCTGGAATGCACAATTACATAGACCATCTTGAAGATAACATCTCCCAGGTCTACCCTGACATTGCCACACATACCAGGGCTCCCGAGGTAGATCATGGCAAATTCATAGTAAAATCAGCCAAGAAGTAACAATAGAATAGCAAAAGTAAAGCTTGGCGCAATCAGTTTTCTTTTCTTTTCCTTTTGTTCTGTTTTGTCTAAAACAGATGGAGATCAGATTAGTGCTAGTTCTATAGGTTCTCACTGTTTTCTACCATCTTCTGTCCTTGTGTGTCATGCATGTGGTGGAGGTATGTTGGGTATGAAAAGGGAAAGGATTTCCTCTCTGATTTGGCAAAGAAAGAGTTAGTTGCAAAATACAGGTTTGTTGAATGTTCTAGCTAAGATGCTTAGATTTGCACTGCTCTGTAGTAACTTCTGAAAGTTTTTTCCCTCATTAACTCAAACTGTTAATAAAGGAAACAGGGCCTGGTATTTATCTGTCAGGATTTTTTTTTAGAGGTATAACTCATTGGTAGAAGTGACCTGATTTAAAAAGATGTTTTCTTATAAAAATACACGTCACATCCACTTACATATTTTGGTATTATTCAAAAGAGCAGGACTCCTTGTGTACCATGCCTGGATTTAAATCCTTCTTCAGAAGGTCCAGGATACTGGTCATAGACAGGTAGCATTGGCAGCCGTCCGAAAATCTCCTCAGAAGGTCCAGAGTTTGTTACTGCATGAATCATTCAGTGTTCCCCACACCTTCCTCATCTTCCTGCTGATTTTACTATCAGGGTTTCACAGCCATGAAGTTTCCATTGCCATGTCCATTTCCCTATGACTCGCCACTAAGGTGTGAAATCCTAGTCCATGACACAGAACCAAAAAATGTTTCCTATAAAATATATGTAGGAAATAAAGCCCCTTCTCTTTTCAGTTCCTGAAAGAGAGCTTTTGGCAAAGATGCTGATGAAATGGAAGATTTTTTTTTTCCCCCTAGAGAAAAGTCATGTCATTATTAATGCGTTTCTTTTTGGTGTGCATCTTTTTCCTTCTCACTCTTAAGGATTCCAGTAGGTGATAAAGATTAAGAAAGGGAGGGAAAACAATTTGACATTCACTGTTAAGGAAAACCTGAATTAAATTGAAAGGTGAATTCATAAACTGTCAGGATTTTTGTTCCGTCAGTAAAGCAAAATGGTTTTGAATATAGCCTGTTAGCAGCTACGATTGTGTATGGCATATCTTAAGGTAGAGGTTTCTTTTTATTTCAGAGTTGTGTATTTAGGCCTTCTGGAGTCTTGCTTAAAATCAGATGAACTGTGATACAAGCAGTAGAATTAAGGGAAAAGGGATACTGTTTGCTCACTGTTTTTTTGCTTATATAGCAAAATCTGGTGTATTGATCAGTGGAACAGACCCAAACAGTTCGTCCTTGAGTTCCTGCCCTAGGCCTGCACATACTCAGTGATCACTTTTAGGCAGCCCAGTGGTCCTCACCTCTGCAGTTACCACACAGACCCAGCCACAGCTGCCCACGAACAAGGCTGTGGAGCGGGTTAGCTGATGCCCCTTGAGAAAGGAAGCTGAGAGCTTGTTTTACAAGGCAGTGCTGTGCAATCAGCTTCTTTTAAGAAGCCTCCAGAAGATGTGAAAAACAAGTTAACTGAAGGGTTGCAGGAGGGATTTCGTTGTGCCTCTTGTTCCAGCTTCAATTTGTGAATGCCATTTTTCAGTCCTCTGCGGAACTGTGAACTGAAGCCCGAGTGTGAGACAGGGTGGGTGCATTTCTTCCTCAGCCTGCAGAGCTTATGATGGAAATCCCCACTAAGTTGCGTTTCTTTCTCGTACTGCTATTGTCAAGTGTATGCCACTGAAGAGAATGACTGCTCCCAGCAGTAAATTCACCCTGCCAGTTGCAGTAGAAACAAATCCTTTGGAGAAATGAATTCTGTAGGTGGAAAGCAGTAATTCTGACAATGCAGATTTTGAAGCTGGTGTCTTAAGCAATGGAAGAACTGCTTTCTTCAAGGTAGGATAAAAATTAGTCTACAGATGCTGGAATCAGTGCTGCGCAGTTACGGTATTTGTTGGTGCTGATGTGAATGAGTACAAAGAGAACAGAGGACATACCAGCTTCTAGGGTTGCTAAAGCAGAAAATCCTGCATGAATGCTATTAAGCTAAATACTGTTTATTATTATTTATATATATATATATATATATATATATATATATATATATAAATGATTTCCCTACTGGGTGATTCTCCCAGGTGGGTAGTGGTGGTGGCAGTAAAGCTTAAGGCTTGGTTAAGGCATTTTAATTAATGAGGTTAAGCTTGATTAATAAGGGATTCAGAGTATTCTTTTCTCCCTAACAGTTACCATGACTTTTCTCTTTCTTGTATTTTACATGCTGCTACTGCCCCTAGCATTGTATCAGGAAATCTGGTTTTCTCTTTTTTTTTTTTTCTCCCTTTTCTCTCTCTTTTTTTTTTTTTTTTCTTTTCTTCTTTCTTTTAAACCTTGTGTTATATCACAGATTTTAAGGTCTTCAGTCATTATGCCGTGGCTCTGTCTTGAATTCCATGAAATGTTTCCTATCAAACTAGGAGACCATATGCCCATGTTGGCCTAAAATTCACAGTGCATCATGTACCAGAAATAGAAGCTGGTAAAGATTCTTCAGAGATTGTGTTCACTTGTTCCAAAGACCTGGTTTGTTTATGGAAGGGATGCTTGCAGTACATAAACACTATTTAAGGAGAAATGTCTCCAAAATGTGGAACAGTTGTTCTATTCTCCTTCTCATCTTAATGGCATTTTTAAGGAAAACTATACAACACCCTATATTGAATCTCATTTACATGTAAGCATTAGGATCTCAATAGGAAACAACAGTCAGAGAATATTTTTTTTTGCAAAACCTGCTTTAGATACTTCACTCAGGTTCTCTGAAACATTTTGAAATTATTACTGAGTTGATCTATTTTAATCAATTTAATATTTATAACCATGAAATTCAAATATTTTTCAAGACAAATGAGTAGACAAATTCAAAAATGAATTAAGGTTAAAGTGGACAGAAATTAATACAACAAATAAGTAACAAACAATCTACAGCCTCTCACTGAAGAAAGATTTGGTTGAAGAAAGGATCAATTTACCCAGAATCGTTGAGTTTCATATAGCTCACCAGCTTCACAGAATCAGTGAGTATGAAAGGCAGCTCTGGATCACCTCGTCCAACCCCACTGCTCAGAGCAGGGTCAAGATAGAGCAGAGTGCTTGGGGATGCATCCCTATGGGTTTTTAATATCTCCAGGGTAAAGGCTTTATAACCTTTCTGGTTAACCTGCTCCAATGTTCAACCACCCTTAGAGCACAAAAGTTTTTTTTGTTATGTCCAAATGAGATTTTCTGTATTTCAGTTTGTGCCTTTACTTCATGTCCTGTCACTGGGCACCACTGAGAAGAGCCTGGCTCAGTCTTTAGTCTCCCCATCAGGTATTTATACCCACAGATAAGATCCCACTGAGCCTTCTCTTGTCCATGCTGAACAGTCCCAGCTTTCGTAGCCTCTCCTTGTAAGAGAGTTGCTCTCTCAATCACATTTATGGCC
This sequence comes from Aythya fuligula, assembly GCF_009819795.1. Classification (NCBI taxonomy): domain Eukaryota; kingdom Metazoa; phylum Chordata; class Aves; order Anseriformes; family Anatidae; genus Aythya; species Aythya fuligula. The sequence goes on along the minus strand of NC_045560.1, from coordinate 144,346,945 downwards.
TTACACTGGACTCTCTCCAGTATGTCCCTGTCTCTCTCGCACTGGGGAGCACAGCACCAGGTACAGGACCCAGATGTGTCTCACCGGGCTGAGCAGAGGGGAAGGATCACCTTCCTTAACCTGCTGGTGATGCTCTGCCCGATGCAACATGGGAGGATGCTAGCTGTTTTAGGTGGGTTAACTTTAAAAAATACAAACACAAAAGCTATGGATAGCACATTTTTTTTTCTTTTTCTTTTTTTACCCCATTATCTTCCTATATGGCTGTAACACTGAACATTGATCTGGCCCACTCTTACTTTCTAAAGCTTCAAAAAGGAAGCCATCAAATATTTTTGCCAAAAGTGGGATTGCAGGACAAAATAAGATTATTATGTTTGAAGCAACCACTTAGACACAGACTCTGCTATATTGTCTTGTTCTTTGGAAGTGTTTGAAATGGATTGGATTAGATGAAAATGTCCATTATAAAAAGGCCACTACTTTTCAATATTTACCACACGGTGGTATCTGGGATACCACAGTTTCTCCCTAAGCTTACAATAGGAAATAACTATGGTAATTGTGTGGTATGGGTTGGCAAATGTTGATTTTTCTGAATGGAAGACATTCTAGCAACAGCACGTAACAAGATCGGCAGTAAGAGTGCAGTCATAAATGTATTGAAAATAATAGGTGGACATTTGGATCAGCTTTGGATCCCTCCCTAGTAACAGCTTTCTCTGGGGGACTGTGTGAGACTCAAATTATAGTTACTTCAGTTCCTGAAGAAGTGTGTAAGGTATATCTGTCCATAAGAAACATTTTCTTGTTATGCTTCTTCTTTAATTAAAATTAATGGTCCCAAGGGGAATTTTTTAAAGTACAAGTACCAGGTGAATGAACCTCACTGGTTCTCACCAAGAAGTAGACACCTAATTGACATTTCCTCCCTGAGTCCTGAAGACTTCCATTAAAACTTTAGATCCTCATTTTGTAACTTAGAAATAGAAATTATTCTTCCAGGGTAATTTCCAGATTTGGGGTGCAAATTTGGGAGGATGTAGGTGATCAAAAGTCAGTGGGACTGAGGCTTCTATGACACTTAATGGCTTTTGAAATTTTTACCCCCGAGGAGCCTTTCCCCTGCTGATTTTGGCAGCCCTCAGCCAAAATCTACAAATGAGAGTTCCTCCTCTCAGCTGCTGGCTTTCTGAGCCATTTTCTATATAAATAGAGATCACGTGGACTTTAATAAGGTCAGGGAATGTTTTTTAAATGTCTGTGATTTTTTTTCCCCCTCAAAACTTAATTTTGCCCATCTGATTTCTATGGAAGTGGGAACAGATGCCAGAATCTGAGAACTCCAGCAGCTTTGTGCTCATTCGTACAGCAGAGTACTTGCGGGATTGGGACCCTCAATTACTATCATATGTAGAGTTACATATTGGCTCTTAGCTGAGATCTGCAAATGCTGTCTGGTTCTTCTACCATGTCAAAGTTGGGGGGTGTTTAAGGAAATATGGATGTATCTTTGCTCCGTTTTTATCTATTCATTTGATGAGTGAGATTACTTCATGAAAGGAGGGATACTCGGGGTGGTGCCTTCTTAAACATAAATCCTCCAGTATTGATGCCTAAACTTAAGCACCTAATTCCATGTTTAGGCACCTTCATAACTGGCTCTTTATCTCAGAAAGTGAGCCTGTTTATAACAAAGTCTAACTATTGATTTAGTTTCCCTATTGGAGACAGCAGGGCTTGGATATTTTTGCTTTGTGCCAAGAAATGAAAGTCAGAAGCGTTTCCAGTTTTCTCGATGTCTCTTTCAGCATGCTTAGGGCTGTTCTGAGAATACTACTTCTATGCAGTGACTGAACAGAAGAGCAGCAGTCTAATTTTGTCTGTGTTATAATGTTTGTAAATTAGAAAAATACAAGGGGCTCATAATGACTTTTTCTTAGGTTCGCTCGCTAGCAACAGCTTAGTTCGTTTGGAAGAAGGCAGTGTGCAGGAAGGAGCAGCAATCTGTGGGAACAGGCGCTGATTTTTCAGGCAGCCACTCAGAATCGCAACTGCTGCATGAATCTGTTTCTGCAGAGTGCCAGTGGAGGAAAGTTTATATTATTTAGGGGCAAGGATCACAGTTCCCAAACCGGGCTCCCTCTGTCCAGCTTATACACTAATACATCTACCTACCCCTTTTTTTAGTAAGAAAAGCTATTATTCCTAAGTTGGACTTTTCATATAAATCTTATTTTTGGCTACTTCATGTAAGTACTTCATGTAAGTACTGCTCTAAAATTGCCTGAGTGGTCAAGTTGCTTTAAAAAGTTGGGAAGAAGCTTAGACAGAAACTTAGCAATTTTTTGCAGCAGTTCTTAAAAAAAGCTGATTAAACTTGTTGTGGTACTAACATCGTATTTTTTGTAAAGATGCTGAGAGATGCTGCTGGCAGCTTTTTATTGTGCCAGGCGGTAAACTGTAAAGAAAAAACAGGACACAAATTAGGCAGGCTGTAGTTTAAATATTTGTGAACACACCTCAGCAGAGATAGCACATTACTTGAGTCGATAGGCACAAGGAATCTAGAAAAATAGTGCTGCGTTTTGGGAAAACAAAGACAATCAGGGCTTTCTTCTTGAGCAGCTGCAGCCAGTTCCACTAATGGAAGTGCAAGAGCAGAAACTGGCAGCACAAGGTATGTGTTCGTTTTTACAGATGGCAATGCAGACAAGTTGGTAATTGAGAAGGAAGTCATGTACGTGAGCTGTTTGACGGGGGACAGCCCATTACAGTACTTTCCTGTGTAATTGACTCGGTGAGTTATTGGAGAGAGAATTTCTATTCCTCTTGAATAGGGTTTGGTTATTGCAAAACGACATCATTATTGTTAGTGAAATGCAAGATTAGAGATTTGTTTTTTTTTTTCTTCCCCCCCCCCCCCCCTTTTTTTTTTTGTCACTTGTGTGAATAAAACTTTTAAAATTATTTTTCATTTTGGCTCCATGGAGATCTGTGTCATACTGCTGGAAGTCAGTAGCAAAATGCAGCAGAAGAGAGATCATGTCACACTGCAGTCACTGTTGTTTAAAGCCCTGACAGAGATCTAAAGATGATCAGTTTATGTGAATTTGAGGATCAGGCCTCAAAAATATGTTAGTAAAAGGTAGTTGAAGGAAGCCGCTTTCCAGCAAAATTCAATATTTAACTCATTGTGAACCAGATTAACATGCAATTTCACCAGAAAATGTCTCTCACTGTTCGTTACAAATGCTTCATGCCTTAAATATGTATTTGTCTGGTTATTTAGTCTGTATATAATAATTTGGCCCAACAGCAGATCACACATATTTTTCACACATTGCATTTAAAAATGAACTGCCACTAACTGTGACAAGGAAGTCGAACCTGTACAAAAAGTTATATTGCTTCATATTTTTGCCACCACAGATCTTGAGGGAGAAACAGAAATTACCCTCCATCCCTATATGAATTAACAAGGAGATGCACTGCGAAGTGCATAATTTTCACAGATAAATGCTCAAATGAATGAAAATTAATAACTCAAGAACGTTTTCTTGGAAAGTGTATTGTGATCATATATAGTTGCATATGGCTCTTAACAGCTGGTTAAAACGATGGTGAATTCCTGCTTGTGGAGTTTAGGCTCTGGCTAAAGGTGTCTGGTCCAGGTCCTTTTGCACTGACAAAGGTTGGGTGTTCTGTAGCTGGGGTGAGGAAATAAAGGTAAAGAGATTCAGCAGCAGCTGATTTCATGGTTTCTTTGCATATCTAGAGTCTTTAATTTATTTGTTTATTTTAATCAGCCAATGTTTTACTTTGGTAGCAATCATGCAAAATTCTTCTTTCTTAGTAAGACAAAGAGATTGGAGTTCACTTGCCTGTATTGTCTTTTTGTTGTTTTTTTGTTTGTTTGTTTGTGCTTATTTGGGGATGGGTGGGGTTTTTAGTTTTCTTGTTTTGTTTTTTTTTAAGTAGTGAAGTGTCACTGTCTCTAAGGCAGCATTATAAAATACAGGTGAATGCTACAGATGCTGGGACAAAATTACTCATTTGCATTTTTGCTGCTGTTAAAAAAAATAATAATTGCAATTTACGTGCACATGAAAATATTTATACTCTCTAAGGAAATCAGGGTTAGAATTCTGAAAGACTGTACTGGTAGTGAAACAGTGATGTTTAATACTGCTAACAGTGATGTTAGCAGTAAGTCTGTTTTGTTGTTGTTTTGTTTTTTTTGACTCTCTAAAGAACCCCTGATTCCTGTCATTAAGTTTGTGATGCAGCACATATCATAAAATATGCTGTTAAAATAAAGCATTAAAATTCTACTAAACATTTTGTATGAATTAGGTATATAATTTTAACTTTACTCTTGACATTTCTACTTTATTTCTACTTTGCCTTTCCTAACTTCTTTCTTATGTGTCTTTCAAATACAGCTCTCTAATGTAATTGTTCTTGAAAATTTCTTAGATGAAGACTTTGGATTTGGCACATTAAATTGACTTCAAGAGGCATCTGTTAACTCATAGCTGAGGTTGAAAACAAGATCTACTTTAACACTCTGCCTTATGTGTTTCTCTTTTTCTGACAACTTACACTTTGGGGTTGAAAATTTGCTGTGCCTGGTCTATTCCTGAAAGCTTTCCAAGTTATGAAGGGAAGAAAGCCCAATGACTTTCTTTTTAATTTAGACATAGTTACAGCAAAAGCAACTAAAATTTTAAAATGTGAAACTTTACAGGGACATAGTTGTGGCTATTTTCATAGTTGAGAGAGAAAGCGGTTTTGATTAAACACGTTTAGGAAGGTCTGAGTGCCCCTGCAGCCAAAAGAAAAGAGGGATAAAAGATTATTTTCCTATCCTAAACTGAAAAAGTAGCACTTATTCCAATATCCAGATGGTGCATTGCTGCCCAGGTCTTAAACTTCAGTTAATCTCAGCCTTTCCAAAACACAGAAAACTAAAGGCTGCCTCATATAAGGGTGAGTAGTGGACACAATACCTGGAAAGACCTGCAGGTGTAAAGCAAGAAACTCCAAAATAATCACAGCAGTGCAAACGCAGCATATACAGCTGAAGCCATAAACGTCTTTTTTTCTGAACCACATGGCAGCAGACGGGCGACTATGGGTCTGAGGCCATCTGCTTACAGTTGGTGCTGACCACGGAGAGTCACCTGGCTCACACTGAGCCAAGGCTGTGCAGGCTTCCTGGCACTTCCCCTCTGGACCTCCCGTGCTGCCAGAGAGCATCCAGAGCCAGTGGTTAGCCCTCTTTCAGCGAGGCCTATATGGTTGTAGTCTCCAGCTTTGTCTCTGGAAGTGGGTCAGGCATATGCTTATCCTTGCATTTATGATTTCTCTGCATCTTATATTGTGGACCGGCAAATACGATGTTCTCCATTTTTGTCATGGTAGGAAAGCCAGAGATGGTCAAAAAATCCAGTCAGGCTTCATCGTATTGTCATTTGTTGTGGGGAAGTGAAAGTAATCTGCAAAAAGACGAGTTTTGTTATGTCCAAAACCAAGAGGGTGATGTAAGAAAAATGCTTGGCTGACGCCTGAGGAGCCTATTTGAGTTTCTAAAAGCATCTTCTGGCAGAAATTTTGAAAACAGGATGTATTTGGCACTAGAAGAGTGTCAGGCACCCTTGCTTAGTCTAGCTAGCTAAAAAGCCACAGTTCTTGAGCAGCATTTTTGGCTTTTAAAATATGTATTTTGCTAAATGAAGTTCCATTGAAATACTATCTGAAAGTTCAGTACATTTTAAAGTATTCTTGTGTAACTGTAAAGTGTAATGACTCTTCCGCATGGCTACAAAATTTGAAATTGTATAAACTGCATGACATCTTTTTTAAAATCTAAAACAGTTTTGTGTGAAAAACAAGGGCATGATCCTGTCAATGTGCCTGAATAAATAACTTCTTACCGTATTCTCTGCTGTTTTATTGGCTAGCAAAAATTACTAATAATAACTCCCTTACTTAAATGAAGTCTTGTAACTAGTGAAAATTGTTTAAGGAGTTAAAAACGTTGACCATTCAGACTTGATGATATGTATACCAGGTTTCAGACTTGTTCAATTTGAAATGGTCAAGATATGAAACCATAAAAAATGTGAGTAAATACTCTGCATATCAAGGGTTGTTATGCAATTACATGCTTTCAGTATGGTTCTTACTTAGGGAAAACAGTAGAGAGATCTGCAGTATATGTTCAGTGAACAATTACAAACTTTCATACCTAAGTTACATAAAAAAATAATCCATTTGTTGCTTTGCTGCTAATAAAATACTAAAATGTGTGCATACTTCCCCTTCCCCCCTGAGAGCAACACCACTGTGGCTGTAGGTTTGTTAGACAGTTATCTGAGAAACTTGAAATTACCCTGTTCACCCACCTACCCCCACCCCAGTTTGGGCCAATCTACAAATTATAAACAGCTGAAGTGATTTAAATAAAGTTTTCAGTACAAAAACAACAACAATGAAAATAAGGTTACATCTGGGCTGAGAAAAAAACATGTGCCAAGTTTCAGCCCAATGTGATTTGAGACAATCGTGATATTAAATGCCCAGACCCAGGAACTGGAATGGAAATAGAGACAGGCAGGCTCTTTGCTGCACTGGCCCCTTCAGGATTCGTGATTGTAACGAAGCGGTTATAAAGCTCCAGATGATTAAAGTTTGACTTAGTAAATACATATTTTAGTTATTTAGACCCTTCTGGTTTATTCTTACAAGGATGTACAGGAAAATTTCATGAATACCTCCAGTTAGTGCCAGTGGCATTAATTTGAGACTGTGGCCAACCGTGATTACTTCTGTCAATTTACCTTTTCTGGGCTGATATTAAGAGATCGTTTAACCATGATAAGTGTGTGTTCATGTTTGAAAGAGAGGAAAAGCTTCCATATTTCTTTCAAATGCTGGCTGAGGTTTGTTCTTAGCAGAACACTTGAGCACATGGCTGGCGTTTTTGAGGCTGTGGGCCATCACCGCGGGGCAGATTTTACTGAATTGGAGCTCAAAGGTCAGTTCCGTTTTAAGACTACTGGAAAAATACAGCAGTATTGTTACTGACTGATACAAAAGCTGGATATGCAAAGCCAAACAGACTCATGAAGTAGAATTATCATCACTAATTACCATCAAGGACAAAAAGCAACTATTTATCATTTCTGTTGGCTAATAAGCTTTATAAAAGTCTTGATATGGAAAGATGGAAAGTAAAGGCCTGTTTTTTTTTTTTGTTTGTTTGTTTGTTTTGTTTGTTTTTGTTTGTTTTTTGTTTTGTTTTGTTTTTAAAAAGTACCCATATTGATTTGGGAGAAGATGACTTACAAGCATTGCAGGCCTTTAAAAACAGCTTCCATTTTTTCTTGAAGCCATGATCAAAATGTCTCAGGTGTACAAGCAGGTCAATTCTGTAGTTAGTGGGATCTGAGGAGTCATAATACGTTGTCTGATTCTACCGCAGTCCTGTTTCATCCCAGGAAGCCCATTTTAAAGCTCTGCGTCCCCACTACAGAAAGCTGTGTTAAACAACAACAAAAACAGCAAAGCAACAGGATTTAAGATTTTCTAGAGGTGATTTAATTCTTACTTCATTAGTGTATGTTACTCTTTGTTGGAACACTTAGGCAGGGGAAAAATTATTGTGCATTTTTCTGTAAGGTCTTTAAATGACACAGAAATAAGAGACCAACAAGGTAAAGAAAGATAAATTTACATTAAATATAGAGAAGGATGTCTAGCTGAACTTCTTTGGACTTCTAGAAATAGTTCGTATGTACTAGATAAACACAGGTGCATGTTTTTGGTGCAGATAGCTGCAACTTGATATTTTGTATCTTGTTGTCAACATTATATTATTTCATTGCAATCGATACCCAATCTGAATCAGATCTTTCTCTAAGTGAAAGTGAAAATATAATAGGAGTTCCTTTTCTCAATGTTTTAAACTTACACTAGTTCCACATGGGTCAGGATTTCAGTCTTGTAACACCTTCTGTCACCATTCAGGTGTATGTGAATACAGATTATAAACTCTAAGGTACTCTCTATATTGTGAAAGTCTTCTATGAATTTGTAGGGGATATTTCTCAAACTCAAGTAACACAAACAGAAATGAAAGTCTGGGAAGACTTACTCAGATTAAGACTCCACTTGTTTAATATACCACACCACGAAACCATAGACTGACAGACAAAAAGTAGGAACGGGAAGGAACAGTTATGCAGTTGTGTCTGAATCCTGGCCATATACAGTCATTTCCGCTTGGAAACTTCTCACCCTTCAAGTGGACCAAATTGGGGTTAGCTTAGTGAAGCTTTCATTGTACTCTTTAGGAAAATATTTCAGCAGCCAGGTGAAGTTTTGCAAGGATATGCAACCACAAAAAGATTTGGGAGCTCTAGCTCACTTGGAGGTAAGTGTGCCTTGCCAGAGTGAGCTGTGTCTTGAATACACAATGTTAGATTTTGTTGGCTGAAGGACATCAACTACTATTTATTTCTCCCCCTACCCAAATTGAGAAAAATGTAGTGCGTTACTGTTTCTGATTTAAGAGACATAGTAAGGAATGATGTAACAGGGTGAGAGAGAGATTATCTTGATGACAATCTAGATTTTATTGTATCACCTTAAAGTAGCACAACCTGCTGTACTAATGAAATTGTGTTCTTGGTTTGAAAGGGCAATTGTTAGCCTGACTTTGTGCTCACTAAAAACATTTCCCCAATCTTGTTAAATTATTGCACTCATTTCAGATTTTTATGGCTGTGCAGCTTACCAGCCCTCATTTCTTTACGTTTCATTCATTTTCCTTGTATTGATGATTAATGGAGGATGTCGAACGTTAGAGTGAGCAGGCATCAGCAAATGCAAGATCATAATTAGTTTAGCTGACGAGGGCCTCTGATAGCACTTGCATCTGGATGGAAAAATTACCCTATAGGGAACTGGCTGCTCACCAGGTCTTTTTAGTGATACATTGTGAAACACCCGATGAATCAAATGCCCTTTCAATGCCAAGAAAGTGTTCCAGTCTTGAAGCCAAAATTATGTCTGCAGAAAGCTTTCCATTTGAAATGTATCAGAGTACAATTATAACCATTGTATTTTTTTGGCATGAACACCAGTCTTCTACAGTATGGACTAAAGTTAAATAAATTACTTAAATTTTATGAAACCCTGAAATTTTGACTTATCGTGTTAGTAATTTTTAATTTATAATAAAATTACTCTTCACCCAAGCATTTTTTTCCCATACTCGACCATTCTTATCTTAGATGCTGAAGCTGTCTTACTGATTTTTATTTTTCTTCACAAAAAAGGGAACAGAGTTGAAATTCAGATTTTCTTTTCAGCAAAAGAATTCCATTTCCTGCTTATTAGTATTTGTGCCCACAAACACAGCCTGACTTTTGTTTAAATGAGAAGTTTAATGAAATCATTACTCTGTAGAAAGAATTTAACGAGCAATACTCATAAACGTGTCTACTTTTAAATATTCTTGGATCATTATGAAAGCTGATGAATGCACAGCTCAGTCTGGTTAAAAATCAATTTGTATTTAGGAAAGTTGTACTGTGCCTTTCATTGCCTGAATAAAATAAAAGGAATATATCTATACATTGATGAGACTGTGTTTTCTGGGGTTTCAGGTGAAGTTTGAAAGAGGTCGCATTAAGAAAACTACTTTAATTTGTTTGGCAGAGGTTACTCCTTGTTCTTAGGGGGATGAAGGAAATCTATGCTATTTTATACTGATTTCCAAAGTAAGTGGAAACAACTTGAACTGAATATTGTGTATTCAATTTATGAAGTATAATCTCTGTTAAAGGAATTGGTATGACACAGATACAAACTGCAATTAATTAACATGGTGGTTTTCAGGATTCCTGTTACCGATCACACTTTAAAATCAAGCAAACTAAAAAGAAATAATCTGTTGTGAAATGCAGTGAACAAAATAGGAGAAGTTTACAGAATGTTCTCTGTCAGCTTCCAGAGTGGTTTTCAGAATTTGCTGTTTAGAAACCATCATTAAATGCACAAAACCTGAAGTTCAAAAAGTTAAAGCTGTTATTCTGAAAAGGCTTTGGTGTTTCACACACCTCATCCATCACTCTAGGGTTAATTATAATGAAAATCAGTGGTGCCTATTAAGCACAATTGAACCTGACCTCATTATGGGCAGTGTGGTTTTATACTGTCATTGTTGCCAGTCTAGAGACAAAACTCCTGTGTTGATTTGTCCTAACTCCGCAGATCATGTGACTCACCTCTGACCTGTTTTTTTTTCTGTGTTTTTTTTTTTTTTTCTTCCCTATTTCAGAGACGTAGAGGCTCGGGTGTTTTTTGTGCCAATTGCCTGACCACAAAGACCTCTCTCTGGCGAAAGAATGCAAATGGTGGATATGTATGCAATGCGTGTGGCCTCTACCAGAAGCTTCACTCGGTAGGAAGAACTTACTAGTTTTTTCAGAAAAAAGGGGTTATACAGCTAAGCTGGGCAGCTGTGGTCTTGTCTGGTTGTGTGATTAGTACCACTCCCTGGCCTGCAGTTAATTTCCTAACAGGGTTTTGCAGTATGGTCACTTTGGGATCAGATGTGATTCATTATGAAGCAGGCTGGGATGCTGTGGGTAGACGTGTTTGAGATCACCAGTGATGCATTTAATTATTTTGATACAAAATAAGGGGAAAATTATTTCTTTTCTGGGAATTCCATTTAAAGGCATACAAAATGTTGTGATGAAAGCTCTCTAAATTCAAGAGCCCTCATGTTCGTAATCAAAAAACAAAATAAAATTCTTCAAGTCAGAGATCACATCTATATCAAAAATATCCCTTGCTGTGGTTCTTGTTTGCTTTCATTCCTTTTCCCCCTTTATTCCTCACATCAAATTTCCTAGAGATATGGGCTTTGGGTATTTTGGTTCTCTTTTTTTCTAAAATTCCTATGCTGCAGATTCTGAAATAGTAAGGAAGCTACTCAGGTGATGGCACTCATCATTTTCTAAGAGAATTATTTAGCATCCCTCCAGATCAGGCATGGAATAAGTAATAATCATGGATTGTCTACATTGCTTTTTATCTTATCGACACGGCTTGATCTTGAGAGATGTTGAATGCTTTGGTCCAGGAAAGCCATGCTTAAGTGTTCCCTTGGATCAGTGCCAAAATGCTCAGAGTCTTTTAAGTTAAGACCCAATAGTTAAATGTTATCCCCACTATCTTTAATAGAAATACATGGGAGAGTCAGGTGACCAGTTTTTGACTCATAATTAAATTTTTACAACATTCCCATGAAGTTAGAAAATAATACTGTTTTTCAGTAAAGGAAACTGAGGCAGACATTTGGAGTTTGATGAGGCAATATAACAATCTAGGCTTTGAGCCAAAATCAGAAATCCTATGTTTTGGGAGAGTACATTTTCTTAAAACATTTTTTAGAAATTCTATTTAAAAACAAAACAAAAAAAGGGTAAACTATTTCAAATGCATTGACACTCCAAGTGCCCAGGCCTCTATAAACTTGAGGCATACGCTTCTAAATCAATTAGCAGTTTCTGTGAATTTTATCCTTGGTCTTGTGTACAGGCCATACAACAAACTTGTTTACTCAAGACCACTTAAAAAAGAAAACTATTTCAGTTTTCAAAAGCAGAAAGACCATCACCAGTCGTAAACATTACCTTTGTTTTCTACGTCCTGTTGTTGTGAGGTCAATAACTGTTTTTTAGCTCCAGAACATCCCAGCCAGTCAGATGAAATCTGAGGGGGCGAAGATGAACTAATGCATGATTTCTGGCCAGCATCTTGGCTAGATCTTGCTGAAAGTATTATCTTCCTGGAGAACTCTCAAAGTTCTAGATACAATATCTGATTTAAGGTAAATTGATCACTCATGATCATCCACAAAGACTTTAAGGAGAACAGCTTGGCTTTGCAACATTAATTTGACATTTGAGTTCAGTTATTTGTAGAACTTCTATGGACAACCTCATTTTTTTCCCTTTTATAAAATATATTTCTAAATTATAGTGTTGGAATTTACCATAATTATTAGTATGACTTGCTGAACAAATGGAAGCTACAAGAATCAGTTCTGAATTCAAAAACATAGCTCAGATAATTCTTCTGAACCCTAGGGAACAAACTAATGTGCTTCCCACAATAATAATTAGCAATACAATGTCAAAGTTCTTTTTATGCATATAGAGAAAGAGAAGGTGACTCAATCTTTTAGCTCCACTGTTTGAGCATGGCAATAAGCTGTCATTCACTGGACATTTGACATTAATATCTACAATTGAACTTTGACCAAACAAACACAAAGAATTTAATTAAGCTGCCACTACTGTGGTACAATAGCAACTCCATTGTAAATTGGAGTCTGAAATAATCAAACAAATCTCTCCTTTGAAACACCATTTGAGACAATCCCATGTAAAGGGATACTCTTTAGAGTGACACTGGAAAGATGAAAGTTTCTTCTATCTACACGTCTCTTTACCCATCTACCTCTTCATGAAAAATTCAGTGAGTATTTGTTGTATTTTTTGAATTAAGGAGTTTAAGATGATGCAGATATTAAGAAAAGGGCTGGTACTATAAAAATCCAAGGTAATAGAACTGTTCCCCTTCTAAGTTGCCCCATTAAACTAAATTACGCTACTCAGCTGAGTAAAATTATTCACCTATAGTAGGTTTGCACATTTCATAGCTACCTTTTAATTGGATTATCACTATCTAGAACTACTGTGCTCATTAGCAAGTCAATAATTAAGAATGTGTATAATACAGTTATCTTTACAATCCCTTATTTCACTGGTATTTAGTAAGAAAACTATTGTCTGTCATATATCACTAAGAAGTTGGAAACGACAAATGCAAAGATTGTAATGATTGCTGCTAGGAGTCAGGTTTCCACTTCTATGATACTCTTGAATAACTTTATGTTTTCAAAGTTTTTCAATCTACCTATGGGTCATTTACATGAAACTTGTCAAATTTCTCACTTTTATCTCCCTTAATGCAGACAAATGTGTTAAGAAATGTGTAATAATATTCAAATGGTCAATTATTAAAGCAGTTTTAAAGCAGTTTAAGTGAAGAAAGCTGCTTCCAGTTCACTGAAAACATACAAAATGTTCACATCTGCTGACACAGAAAGGTCTCTCTAGAATCATGAATTGGACCGCTTATATTTTGGTGCTATTCCTCATTTTTAATAGCTCTAACTTCGTCATGGAAGACTGCATTTTGTTCCTTAGTGATTCCTTGGCTAAATCCTCAAACTACTTCTGTGAGGAGTTACAGCATATTATTCTAGGATTAGATATAAGTGATGTCCTAGTGGAGAGGTCACACCAATTTCCCATTGTATCTAGGAAGTCTAGTCAAAATAATCTATTGAACTATTTGCTGATTTTTTTTTAAATGTTACTTATAGATTTGAGATGTTTCTTTTAACTACTAGCAGGATCAGATTTCACACCTGTAGCATGAAGAGTAAGGTTAAAAGTATTTCCAAACTATTGAAAGGATTTTCTCAAGCCATATGAAAGTGCTCTGTAGTGTATAAATAAAAGTTTAATGTGAGCAACATCGACAGATTTGTAAGTTCTCACACACCTTGTCAGCATGACAGCGTCATGAAAAGGTTAGGAAGTTACACTGAGTTTGCAATAGAGTATATTTTAATGTATATTAATTGGCCATTGAGTCTGCAAACTGTAAACATTATTTGCATAGAATTTACACAGAAAATATTCTAATTTTTTCTAAATATCATTTTGCCTCAACTTTGATCCTTTGAAGAGATTGGTTGAGGTGCTATTTTTCTGAAAATGTTGCATATTAAAACTCTAAATCAAAGTGTATACTTATGAATTAGATTTTTAATAAAAAGTAAAATCTTAACGAGTAGCTGCACTGCCTAATACATTGTTAACTACTAAGAATGAGGTGACATTAGGGAAGTAAATAGGTGAAAGAGGAGAAGAAGATGGCATAAGGAGAGAGAAACTAGATCACTACAAGTAGTAGAGTGAGTGCTCTTCCAGCTCTGGATATTTTTATATTAATTTAAAGTTACAAATATATAAAAATCATATTACATTGGAGATACAGATTGTTTGGGATATTGACTGTAGGCCAAAGTTTAACCTATATTTTAAAACAATGTTAAAAAGAAATTTTCCAAATAAACCGTGTAAGTGGAATACTGTGTAGGGCACTCTTCAGGCCTCCAACTAAAATAGGATTATGTATGCATTTGGACAAGACATTTAGGAAGAAATACAGTAGAGATGAAGGAGAAGGAGTTGATACCAAGGTCCCTTCATCCTTTTGGAGCTTAGGGAGACATTTTGTCTGGGCTTTCTTCATCTTTCTTAGTCCCTTTCCCACCAGCATCATCCTGCTCACCACCACAGTGGACTTACAGCCCTTCTGCTAGGTGATAGTGGCCATGATCAGTAAGACTTATTCACTGTCATTTTCCATCCATGGTATAGGGGGTTTGGTGTCAAGGTAAGTATTACCCAATTCTTGTTGTAGTGTGATCTGTGCAAACCGCTGCCTGGTACCAGCTCTTTTGACATGGTGCACAGAAAAACGCCGATGCATAGAGCCATGCATCTCCCACCTCATCTGCAACTCTCAGCGCTGTCTTTCAGCATGTCTACCCCAGAATTTTTCAGGAGTAAGGGATAAGAAGTGCCTTAACAGCTTGGACATTTCATTCCCTTTTAAGTAAACAGGTATAGTATGTTGAAGACTGTTGACTTAGTGTGATAAAACAAACCAATTCATAATTTATTTTGAACATGACAGGCCAGGGACCAGCAGTTTGGTTGACTTTCCTTATTTGTGAAAATTGTAATTCCCATAAAACTCTTATAATATAGCTCTTCACAAAAGAAAAGATAAATGTGCATGAGCATGGTCTTGCAGATTTGTTTAATATGTCTTTTTTTTTTTTCCCTTTTGTTCATTATGTGTGTGTTCCATGCAGACTCCCAGGCCTTTAAACATCATTAAGCAGAACAATGGTGAGCAGATCATTAGGAGACGAACAAGAAAGCGCCTTAACCCGGAGGCACTTCAGGCTGAGCAGCTAAACAAACAGCAGAGGGGTAGCAGTGAGGAACAAGTCAATGGAAGCCCCTTAGAGAGGAGGTCAGAGGATCATTTAACTGAAGGTCATCAGAGAGAAATACAGCTTCCCAGCCTCAGTAAATATGAGGCCCAAGGTTCATTGACTAAAAGCCATTCTGCTCAGCAGCCAATATTGGTCAGCCAAACTCTGGATATTCACAAAAGGATGCAACCTTTGCACATTCAGATAAAAAGTCCTCAGGAAAGTACTGGAGACCCAGGAAACAGTTCATCAATATCAGAAGGGAAAGGAAGCTCAGAGAGAGGCAGCCCAATAGAAAAATACATGAGACCTGCGAAACACCCAAACTATTCACCACCTGGAAGCCCTATTGAAAAATACCAGTACCCGCTCTTTGGACTTCCATTCGTACACAATGACTTTCAGAGTGAAGCTGACTGGCTGAGATTCTGGAGTAAATATAAGCTGTCTGTTCCTGGGAATCCACACTACTTGAGTCATGTGCCTGGCCTACCAAATCCTTGCCAAAACTATGTGCCTTATCCCACCTTTAATCTGCCTCCTCATTTTTCAGCTGTCGGATCAGACAATGACATTCCTCTAGATTTGGCGATAAAGCATTCCAGACCTGGGCCAACTGCAAACGGTGCCTCCAAGGAAAAGAGTAAGGCACCACCAAATGTAAAAAATGAAGGTCCCTTGAATGTAGTTAAAACAGAGAAAGTTGATAGAAGTACTCAAGATGAACTTTCTACCAAGTGTGTGCACTGTGGCATTGTCTTTCTGGATGAAGTGATGTATGCTTTGCATATGAGTTGCCATGGTGACAGTGGACCTTTCCAGTGCAGCATATGCCAGCATCTTTGCACGGACAAGTATGACTTCACAACTCACATCCAGAGGGGCCTACACAGGAACAATGCACAAGCTGAAAAGAATGGAAAACCTAAAGAGTAAACCTTAGCACTTAGCACAATTAAACAGAAATAGGTTTCCTTGATGGGAATTCAATAGCTTGTAATGTCTTGTGAAGACCTATAAAGCACTTCATATAGAGAGCATGCCTTATCCAATATTAAATCCCTTGTTCTTTTCTTTTTCTTCCTTTTTCTTTTTTTTTTTTTTCCTCCTAATTTTTTCTTTTAAATGAGTGGGTTACCAAGAAAAAAAGAACAGTTGGATGGTGGCCAGAAGGGGGAGAAGATAGTGGTATGGGACATGGCCAACCAAAGCTAGCCAGAATGCAGTGAATTATGGCGATTAACTTTGAGAAAATTTTACCGGACATTTAATACCTTTGCTATTGTGTAAGAGACATAACTGGCAAGAGTGCAAAGATGTGTATATGTATATACTGCTGCAGGGGTATAGTGAACATATGCACATTGTATATAAGAACTAGACTTGTTAAATATACAGATGTTAAAAGATCATTTTCTTTTCTTTAATTTGGGCTAATTTCTGCCCTACAACATGCCTTAGGATCACCTTTTCCTCAAAGCTTTGACAGCAATTTCATCTAGATGTTCCTCAGACTCAGCTGATTTTTAGCTACCATTTTATCACTACATTCTTTCTAGCACACTTTAGTCTAGAAAAACCATTTTTTGCAAGTGAAGTCTCTAATACAGAAGCCACACTCAAGGTTTAATTTGCGTAGAACAAGGTAACCTGCTGTATTTTATTTTAATATATTTTAATATATTTCGTTTCTAAACCTTAAAGTCTAAGGTTACTTCTCCACAGGCTTAACATTGCTATACATACCAGTCAATCCCTTCAGTAGACTTATACCAGCTTTTGCTAAGTAGCATTAAATGTCTTCATAGTACTTTTTAATACTTAAAGCTTTGTAAAAACTATCCATGAAGGGAAAGCTCCTCAGCATAACTGCTCAGGGAAATAGGGCTAAATAACTAAATATTAAATAATTGGTTAAAGGTGCTGTTAGACGAGCCTCCATGCTTGCTACAAGGGTGTACAAGAACTGACTTTAATCATTTTCATTATAGTGTCCCAACCAGTAGTTTATTATTTTGCCACAGGGATGTAGAAGATATTACAAGCTACTGGATGCACTGTCAGATTAACTTATTTCATTAAAGAAGTTGGGAGAACAAATAGAAAAAAACCTTATTTTTCTAGTAAATATTAATGTATTACATTTCAAATAATGGTGCCTGACATATTGAATAATTATTTTCTACAGTGTACGTATGCAACAAAGATATTCCATCATGCATTAGAGTCAGTTCTGGCTCTGCCTCGCTGTTTACATTTGCAAATGTAGCAAACAAGGTAATGAAGCAACTATTTCTATTGCAGTAGGTATCTTTTTTTCTGTGTGTGTGCATTAAAGTTGTAAACGATAACATGAAATGAATGAAATTTGTTGATATTAATGGTATGGAAAAACAAGAAGGAAATGAAAATATTTTTATGCCTACTTAGGAAAAAAAGGGTAGCACTATTCATTCCAAGTACTTTTGTATTCTTAAGCTCTTAACTCACATTGTTATGCTTAAAATGATAAACATATATCCTCTTTTTATTGCTTTGTCTGTGTTTCAGAAGAAACATTTCAGAAATTATTTTGATAAGTGCTGTTTGACGATGCAGCACTGATGTTTTATTGCATTCTGTAGTAGCATTGCACTCCATTTTTACAATATTACGCAGTTGCTTTTTTGTTTTGTTTGGGTTTGTTTCTTTTTCGCAGTGCAGGGTCTTAGTTCCTTATGGTTGGATGGCAGGTGTAGCTCAACTGGTTCATGAATGTTGCAGCGAATGAAGTTTAAAATGTCTTTCTGATATTATGTTGTCTTTTATTTCTCCATTCATGCATTTTATTTTTAAAAATGTTCTATAAAGATATCTCTGGACTAAGTCCTCACTTGAGATTATATGTAAAGGGTCCTATTCTGATCTCACTTACATGCCGCCTTTCTCAGATTTTCATGTAATTGAAACTAAAGCATCATAAAAAGAAAAAAAAGTTCTTGTATTTAACTTACCTGAATCTCACCACTCTCCCTTCTAGAATTTGGTGCACTTATAAGATAGTTAACCAAATAGACAGGGAGGTGGAAGATAAAAGGAGAGGTGATAGGAAATGTCTTATAGGGGTTGGCAAAAGGAAAAACGGGGAGGAACTGGCCTAAACATTCAGCACTTTGATAGTCTTTAGAAAAATGATGTGCCTAAAGCAGCCGGCAATGACCATCACCATGCATGAGAAGCACTTACGCAGCTGATCTCCAAAGGTCTTGCTGACCTTGGCAGTATTTTAGGTGTTACATTTTCACACAGATGAAATGTTCTTGCACAGTTTCTCAGATTTGTTAGGCACAGACAGGCTGTTGTTCAGCATTAGGCTTGCATTCCTTCCTGCTCCACACATTGCTTCTATACTGGTGAGCAGCATATGGAAAATCCCACTCAATCTGTTCATGGTTGAGTTCTATAACCCTTTAATAGTGTTCTAGGTTAGCAAAGGATATTGGGCCACATTCTTTTTCTTCTATTTTTAGATGAATCTCCTGCTTGATACCAGTGCCGGACAACGTCTGGTTATGTTTTTACTATTGTTCTCCAGTAATAAGTTCTGACTTGGTTTTTGTTGATTTATTTTTGTTGGGTATTTTTTGTTTCTGTTTATTTCTGTGGGGACTGAAATAGATTGCCCTCGTTTTGTTACGTCAGGGTCCAGTGTGTGTCCTTCTCAGCTTTTCCAAGAAACGTTAGGCTCACTTAGCAGTAATTTTATTGGCTTCAGAGTTAGCTGCCTGCCGGTTATCAGTAGTTACAGTTTTGACTTACTTCTTCCAAGACCTGCCTGTGGCTTCTTCATGGATGGAAGCTGCATCTTCATGGCAAAATATTTTATGGGGGACATGCGCATTATAAAACTTGAGCACCACCCTGTACTACATAATACCTCTTGCTACTCAGAAGTAAGAGGCCAACAAGGAGAAATGCACCCACCAGGGTTTGGGGATGAGAAGAAATGAAATCTTATGAGTGCAAAGAACAAGACAGAGTTTGGGATATTAATAGTACACCTAGATGGTGCAAATAAAATTTGAGGAAAGTTCATTGTTCTTGCCATGACATATTGAGATGTTCTAAGATTTGTGCTTTATAAGAAATGGGATTTTGCCATAGCCTGTTCTCTTTGATTGGGATGCGGGGAGCACAGTTTTGTTTCTTCACAAAATAGAGGTGGTTCCATCCCTTTTCCAGACTCCTTCACAATGGATATTAAGGAAAAGGAAAATAAATCCTGGCACTGAAAAAGAAAAATTTCATGTAATAACTCTCAGGTGGAAACCAGTGTTAGCACACACAATTAATTACTGCACCCACTGCATGTTGATCAGCTTACAGCACTAAAAGTTAAACTTCACAGAATCATTATTTGTACTCAACATCCTGGTGTCTTCAAGGTGTTTCACTTCTCTCACCGGTGAATGGTTGTTGAAGATCTGAAAACGTATCTCAGATTCGATCCCAGACTAAGCAGAGGGTTCAAAAACAGAGCATGTGGTATCTAAACTTGCAGAGCAGGGCAAAGTTTCCATTTTCTAAAGAATAAACACTGTGTAGTGGGAACCCTCATGCAGCATCTTCTGCAAATCAAACTGTCCTCCAGCTATCACTTCATGGCTCCTGCCCCCTAGGTTAATGCAGTAGGAGAGGAAGGTTTTCCTGAGCACAGTTTTAGTAGTTCAGGTGCTAAATTCAGTGCTTTCCAACAGAAGTTTTGCACCTAATTGCCTCTGTGCTGATGAAACTCCTCCCTGAAGTTTTCATGGACCATCCAGAAAGGCCAGGAGTAGGTGAGGATGGTGCTGGATATACTGCATCTTTGCTTTGGCTAAAAGATGTACTGGTGCACTTGCTGTCAGTTTTAAAACAGAGAACACAAGAGAGATCTCAAGCAATTGAGGCACACTGAGGTAAGAGACTGTTGTTTTTTGTTTTTTGTTTTTCACCTAGAGGGAGAGCAGGACAAAAGTGACCAGTGCTAATTGTATATAGTGCTGAAACGTAGTGGATGTGCAATGGGGAGACCTGATTTGGCACTGTGGATAAGTGCTCAGTTCAGGGACAGACTTTCAAGTCTATCTTTGGATGGGACATTGTTGCTCTGTAGTCAAAACTACTTGCTTTATGTGCTGAGGATGTTGTCTACTATCTGCTCTTTGCCCAGGATGTATGAATATATTCCCATTCTCGCTCCTGTATTGATTTTTCTTGGCTAAGTTAACATGCTAATTCCTAATACTGGTCAGGAAAAGCCAAAGAGATTAGAAGTTCACTTCTGTTCAGCCAGAAGGGTAGCAACATTTCCTTCTGCTTCTGTGGAGACAGTTATGCTTGGCAAAGGATAGCGAGTAATTTGTCAACGTATCCCAAATGTGATAGATAAGTGAAAAATCCCTTCTAAAGTTTTTTTATTAACTTAAGATAGGCCGAGTAGAATGATTTGCATAATTTCCTCACCCCAGAATAGGATTCCTCCTTACCCTCTTCTTCACAATTTTCTTTCATTCAACCAGCTCTGGAAAGCTAGCAGTTGGTGAGATGCTACCTATACGATAATCACATATAATCCTGATTTACCTCTTTTTAAGAGGATAAAAGACAATAATTTAATGGTTCCCACCCAAATAAATAATTTTTTTTTTTTTTTTTTTTTTTTTTTTTTTTTTTTGTACACTTAGCAAAGTAAAATGCTTAGAATTAGCATCGCAGCAACCACAGTTTTCTGTGCTGTATCCTATCATTTTGGTCTCTGAGCTCTATGTAGAAGGAGAACAGGAGAAAAGGAAACATCTCAAAATGCCATTGTAAATTTAGCTTATAGAAAATTCACCAGCAGGAAAATGAGAAAAAAAAAAAAAAAAAAGTACTTAATAAAGAATGACGTCATGTTGCTAAAAACCATCATTAAACTTGTAGCCCTGATTTGACTCTAGAATGTTGGCTCTTATTGTTTTGTCCTTACAACACATGGATGTGTTTGCTTTTTTTTTTTCTGTTTTGTTTTGTTTTTTGGTTTTCATAGTGCATGTTCATTTCTACTCACAAACATGTTCTTGGTGTATTTCTTATGCAAACAATCTTCAGGCAGCAAAGATGTCTGTTACATCTAAACTTGAATAATAAAGTTTTACCACCAGTTATAAATCAGATTCATGTCATTGTTTCTGGGGAAAAGGTAATGTCACAGTGTCACTACATAGTGGGGTTGGGGAGGAAGGCAATCCAGAGTTGAGCTGTTCTGAGAGCTTGACATGGCCTTACAGCATCTATGAGTAAGGGCTGATGATTTTGGAGGCAAAGGCAGAATTGCACAAGCAATGAATGCATGAAAAGAAAAGGATCACCTTCAAAAATAGATTGGCTCTATTTTAGTCCTGAGTTATGGACTTTATATGTCATCGAAAACTTATTCAAGTCAATGACAAGATGTAGAGCAAAAGTCTGTTTCAGTGGATTTTGAACTTTTTAAAATCCTTCTTCCAGCAGCTTGTCATTACATTCTGCTGTCTCAAGGTGGAACAAATGTTGGAATAATTTTGAGGATGACATAGGCTGATACTGAAATGTGATCAGTATCCCAGGGTTAACAATTCTACCTTTCACTCAAAGTCCACAGAGGTCTTTAAATAACCGCTGATACTCAGAACTGTGGTTTTCCATCATGCCCACAACTCTTCAAGGAAATCCTGCTCGCTCCCATCACACAAGTTATTGACTTAATGGTGACTCAGGAACAGAGTGTGCCACCTACAAAGTTGCCACCACTACTTTTTCCAGCAGCCTCGGAGGTTTCCTCAGAGATCCCAAATAAAAGAACTGGCCATATCAGCTCAGCCTGGCGTTTCTGTGTGGATGAGCTCACAGCCCAGGGTGGTATGGCTCCCAGCCATCATTTCCATTATGCTGTAATTTCCTTTCTCCATAGGTTTGGACTCATCTCCATGGCTGAAAGACTGTTCATCTCATGCAAAATAATGTTTTAAAGTAATACAAAATGGTAAAATCTGTTTATAATGTTAGAGTACAAATGTTCTGGAGCTCAGTTTTAGAAACACCATGCCAAAAATAACTTCCCCCTGAGATTCATTCTTTCAGACAATTCAGATGCAGACCCTATGTATTTTCAGTCTCTTTTTAATTTCCTGAGATTAATAAAAATAATAACTGTAGTAAAGGGAAAAAGAAAAAAAAAAAAAAAAAGCTTTCAAAGGCAGAGGGAACTAGTTTTGGAGACATAACTTTATGCTTAGGCTTTATGCAGTTTGAAAAAGGTGGTATATGCAAAAGCTAGTCAGTATGAATATTAGGAGACTATATATTTACACATATACACTGTCTCTATATATAAAGTATGTATTCATAAACTATGTATGTATAGAGCTATATGGAGAGAGAGAGTTTATATATATGTAAACTGAGAGAGAAGGTTAAAATTAAATAATCAAATATTTTCACCTGTTAAAGGATAACATGAAGATTTACTCCTAATTTGCAGTCGTGTTATGGAACTACCCCTGACCAATGGACTCTGTCATTTATCAGAATCAAAACCAGTGCATAATATTTAAATTCTGTCTCCATATACTTATGTGAGCTCATAATTGTAAGAGCCAATGACCTCAAATTTTCCTTTGTGGTTGTACTATTTGGATAGCCTACTTACAGTGCTAATGCCTTCCTCTTAACAGCAGGTCCACATGCAAACAGCTCATATACGTGCACACTGACATTGTTGAAGTCTTAATATGTGATTATAGGGCTTAAATTTGTGCTAAGAATCTAGGGTCTTCTTGTTCTAGAAGCAATGTCCTTGATTATTTCCTCTTTAGTTTTTACTACTGCCATTTTGACATTGGTCAGAACTTTTTTGTCCCAGGTACAACAGTCCCAGAATATAAAAGATAATCCATCAGCTATAAGCAGGTCCTGACCCTCATCAAAGATTTATAAACACATCAAGTTAAAAAAAAAAAAAAAAAAAAAAAAAAAAAGTATAGGAATAGGAGTTGATGCATAAGAAAACGGACAGAATGAATTAGCAGTGTGTGCGCTCTTTTCTGTATAGAGGAAGGTGGGGGGAGATGAGGATGCTTTCAATATTATACTCTTGCAGAAGATATTGGATAGTTATCATATAACTTAATTTATTTAGGAATCACAGAAAAGTAACTTCTGCTTTGATACTGTCTTTATAAAGTTGTGTTGACAGTAGGTGGGGATATAAAATCAATGAAACAGCAGAATGTCAGTGAAAGAGTTCAGTTTATGTGTCCATACAGTAAGTTTAAACATGATGGGCAATTACACTGGACAGCTGAAACCTGATGGAAGTAGAGTTTATACTGACACCAGCTTCCATTGATTTCCCTGAAGTGTCTGACTGATCCTTGTGTGCAGAACACCAGCTTCAGAGGGACCTTTCTGAAATGGAAGTGTCTTCTGCACATTCAAAGGAATAGAAGTGTCTTTCACACATTGTGGTTACAATGTCAGTGGAAGTGTCTGATTCACTTCCAAATGCTGCTGCGGAATTGACAGCTTAATGGTGAGATTGATATGGTGACAGTTCTGTCACGTAGCTCAGAACAGCTCCATCAACGCTGATACAACATCAGTGGAGCTGGCCAGAAAAGAAACATAACCATCTAAAGGGATAGAAAATAAATATACTTAAAAAGAACAAAGACTGCTACAACACTGTATAAAGATGATGACTTAAATCTGCCACAGAAAGGCTAAGGTTTAACACTGTTTTGCAACTGCAATGCAGCTTCTGTGGCCTTATTTCGGTGTAATCATTTCATTTATGATTTGCAGTACAAAAAGGAAAGTCACAACGTAGACTAGGTCTCTCCTCACTCTACCATTCTTTTAAAACAGGACAATAAAGAAGTGCAAACATGGATTAGGAAAACTTTCTAAATTATCATTTAAAGGAAGGGAACTAAATATTTTCTTACGAGCTGTTTTTATTAAGAAAGATTCTTGCAAAGCAAAGTTAGATTTTCTTTCCCTTTTTGAAAGTAGGATATTCTCCATGACTGAATCTGATAAAACTGGAAACAGATTTCAAGGTATGAAGGTATGAGATGTGGAAGCCTTTCAGAAATGTAAGATGTTTTTTCAAAGTTAATGTTCCTGAAGGGTTGCATTCATGTTGCATACTATAAAACCCAGCTTTAAATACATATTATGAACCACATCTTCCTGTGCATTCTGTCAAATGGGCAGAGCAGGAGCTTATTAGATGTTCATAGCCACCATCTGGAGAGGTGCAGCCTGGATGATCTCCAGAGGTCCCATTTAGCCTATGTGATTATAAACATTCACAAATATAAATAAACTGTGATTATAAAAATTCACAAATTCTGTCCATATTTCTCCCTTACCAGTATGGCATATGTGCCATACTTGGAGACCAAGTACAAAAAACCCAAAGCACATCTGTAGATGGAAACAGTGGAATGTATCGAGAGCCACTAAGAGACCCGAGCTGGAAGCAAGTACAAAATAGCCCATGTTAAACACATGACTCTTAACAGGCACATAAAGACTTTTCCATCTATTTACAATTCCATAATAACTCATTGCAATAAATCCCTTAATTATACATTAAGTCATACAATGAAGCATAAGATGCTAGACTGCTGATGCACTGACATCACTATCATACCCATCCACCAGGTTAAATGTCTAACTTCTGTATTATCTATAAATCAAGCTGGGAATATTCACAGGCATTGGATAATGACCATCTTCAAGGTTTAGTGGCTAAAGCAGTCCCTAGCACACTTTGGCTGGGGCCAACTACATGCTTCCAGCCAGGTGCTGGGCACAACTGGGCAGTTAGCACTGAGGAGACCTCTCCAGGTTCTCCAGGGAAGGAGTATGAATGGCTCTCTGTTACTTTGACCCATTCTCTTGAGGACAGTTTGCCAGTGAAAAGCACTAGGAGCCATGGGTACATCCTGAGCCACTTACCATGCTGCTTAGGCATGGATAGATTTTGGGGAGCAGCACATTTTCAAGCAAAAGTATGTGCCACTGACTCCAGACCAGAGAATGGCCTTGAGCCTTTCTGATCACTAACATAGTTACTGCCTCTGTTTACTCATTCCCCATGTTTGATGAGGGTGGCTGGGGCAGCTTTATCTGATTTTCAGTTTCTGAAATCTGCTATACTTGTCTGAGTTAGCTTTAAAGATGGAAGCACTTTTAGGTCCATTTTTGTATACATCCACTTAACTAAGGGAAGAACTCACTGGTAGGGGGTATTCTTATTATTTAGCTCAGTTGTAGACAGTTACACAATATGTACGTAACAGATTTCTGCACTTGATCAAATAGATCATTTTCCTATTTTCTCTTGTCTTACATTATAAATTTTGTGGGCAAATCTTCAGCTTCTAGTAATACAAATAAAGAGACAACAATAATGAACATTCCCATGCTTCCAGTTTCCTAGAACTGAACACAACTATCCATTCTAAGCTGTTATAATTACAAACAGTTTTGAAATAGACCAATTTTTCTTGCACAGAAAAGGGCAAAGATTTTTTGTTGTTGTTTAATACAAAATGCTTCAGATCTGTTATGAAAATTTGTTTTCTGAAAAAGGACTTGTTTCAGCACATGTTTTCTGAGCTTTACTTTGAACTTCATAAGTTTTATTTCATTTCCCATTCTAGGAAGATTTTGATTTGACAGTAGAAAATCCCAATCTGTGTCTGTATTCCATATTTAAATGAGTATTTTTGCAAGTTCCTTCATGGAAGCCACTCTACATAAAAATCCGTAATTATTCATTAAAAACAAATAAATCTAGATGCTTTTTTTTTTTTTTTAACAAATAATATAATTCTTGTCTCTGAAGATGCACTTGATTATTTTCTGACATCATATATACATTGAAAGCCATAGATTGCTGTGATGTTTTCATATGGTATTACACAATATCCTCTTCTGTGTGTGCTAGACAAGTTAGTATATCAAAAACATTTTCAGGAAAAGCAAACAATTAACTGTTATATACAACTTGTTTCAGGTTAAGTACAGCAAAAAGCAACAGAGAAGTTTACTCACATACATAGGTCACTACATAAGACAGCTTTCTCCTTTTCCAGAAGAGAGACTGTGCTGCTGTTGAGGAGACATGGAGTAACACAGAACTCTCAGAATTACTGGCATATATTAAAGGACAGGCTTTACCCTGCGTACAGTCTAAGATGATAAAAACATTTGGCCATAGAATAATGACAGAAAGCCTGTCATAATAATAGAAAATGTATTTCAGATTGGAACATAAGGACTGCAAAAAATATTAATGGAGCAAGAGTGAAATGGGATGTTAAAAAAAAAAAAAAAAGGCCAATATGTCCTTACTGAAGGTTAATCATAATGAGAGCATGAAGCCATTTAATGTGTAAGTATAGCAAAATTCCAGGGAGTTTAGGAAGTGTTGGATATGACCACTATCATACAAGATATTGTCTAATTTTTGGAAACATGCCTTGGAAGAGTCAGGACATTTTCTTACTATCAACTGCCTGAGGCCACAATTTCAGCAACATTTCAAGCTGGAGATGAAGCAATCCCACTCCTATCTGCCCTGTGCTGCTTTCTTCTTTCTACTTGCACAAGTATTTGTGTTTCCATGAGATATACCAGACTGAGGAACTAATTGTCTCCCACTTGCCCCCCCAAAAGGTGACTTTTAATTCCCTGATCCAGTTCACAGAGCAGTGACAAAAACACCTGTGTCAGCGGTGAGTATGTGGTGGTAACATGAGCAGTCAGTGATGTGGAAAAGGCAGTATGGGGTTTTTCTTGGCAGCTAATGTCAGTCTGAAGTTTTTAGAAAACTATAGTCTGTGGTCCTGGTTAGAGCAGATTCTCAGCTGCGCATCAAGACTGAATTTTGTTGCTCAAAGTCTGTATGCAGGGTTCAGGGTAAAACTTCAGCTGCAGCTCCCTGAAGACCCTCATTTTCAGCCAGCAGCTGCCAGAGAGAATCACAGAATCACAGAATTATAGGGGTTGGAAGGGACCTCAAGATCATTGGGTCCAACCCCCCTGCCAAAGCAGGTTTCCTAGAGCAGGCTGCCCAGGCAGTCCAGACAGGCCTTGAATATCTCCAGAGAAGGAGACTCCACAACCTCCCTGGGCAGCCTGTTCCTATGCTCCATCACCCTTCATGTGAAGAAGTTCTTTCGCATATTGGTGGGGAACATCCTGTGATCCATTTTGTGGCCATTGCCCCTTGCCATGTCCCTACAAACCTCTGAAAAGAGGTTGGCCAAATCCCTGTGTCTCTCACACTTAAGATATTTGCAAACATTAATAAGATCTCCTCTCAGTCTTCTTTTCTCCAGGCTGAGCAGACCCAAGTCTCTCACCCTTTCTTCATAGGGAAGATGCTCCAGGCCCCATATCATCTTTGTGGCCCTCTGCTGGACTCTTTCCAGGAGATCCCTGTCTTTTTTGTACTGGGGAGCCCAGAACTGGTCCTTGTTCCTCTGTGACCATGGCTTTTATTTGTCTTTCAGTGGCAAAACCCCAGCCAGCCTGCTTTTCCTAAGTCAGCAGGGATGGTCAATCCTGCTTTTTTTTTTTTTTTTTTTTTTTTTTTTTTTTTTTTTATGCCTTACTGTTGCTTTGTGCAAGTGCTTACTTTGCCCATGGCAGTGGTAAATGCAGATAAATGGGTTTCATGTATTTCTAAAATGTGGGCAATCAAAAGTTTACCCACTTCTCACTGTTTGTCCTGAACCACTACATCTCTGTTTTTATTGCTACTGCCCTTGAACTTCACAAAGATGTGCAATGCAGACTTCTCACCAAAACAAGCCACTACAGATGAGATGCACAAGGAGTTAAAGGGAACTCGATGGGGAAAGTTTCAAGGGTGCCTCTCTTCTTTCCTGCAGTTATCTGTTTGACTTTATTTTGTTGGAAGTTTTTTTCCTTTGTTCCCTCTTTCTCTGTCCTAGACATTTTTGATACCACTTTGCCTCTTACAGCTCATCATTGATCACTGCATTGTTTGCCTGAGAGCAGCCTAAGAATGCTAATTTTGCTTTGACAGTCAGACACTCCCAAATATCCTCCCTGGTTTTGCCTATGCTGACAATGAAACATTTGATTTGGATCAAAGTTGAAGGCTGTCTTCATTTCAGGGTATTCCTCTTCTTGTCACTTCTATAATTAATACTGATTTATGAAGACAAAATTTTATGATAGCTCATTAGACACCTTAGTGCTGATACTTGGACTCCTCAACTGTTGATGCACCAGGTGACACCAGTAGATTGGGCAGACAGAAGAGCTGTGGTTGGGTGCCTTTGCCCCTCTGTGCAGATGATGGGTAGCAGCAGAGTCAAAATTCAACTTAATTTTGGATTTTGGTCTTTTAAATAAGAGCACAGTTTGATAAATGGACAGTGCTTGGTTTTAAGTTCTTTCCCAATGTGGTTACCTCTAAGGATTCCATCTCTGAACTCTCTCAACTATTTATTGCCACTGGGTAGGGGATTAATATGGGAGTAATGAAAGACTCATTACTCCTGACTCATTACTCCATTCCCGCTGCAGCAAGGAAACACGGCAGAATAGCTGGAGTGGATGTATTTTGACATCTTATCTAACTGACTTTGTGACTGTAGTGTCTTACAATACTGGAGTGTGCTGTGAAATGGGAAGGGTACCTCACAGGAGGCTGCTATCAGCTCTCCCAGCTGCGTAGGACCTCTGGGAGCATAGCAAGGATGGGAATAAGGGCAGGTGGCTGGGTCTGTGGTGTGCAGGGAACACAGCAGCACAACACTCACTCACTTGGATCTGAGGATGCTGAATCTGCTTTGTCCGCCTGCCATACACCTCCTGCTGCCCATGTTATCCATACTCATCATACCTATACTCACCATACTCATACTCACATTCCATACTGCCATACTCACTGCATCTCTGCCTTGTGCAAAACCACCACCACCAGTCTTCGTTTTGCAAAATGTTTTCATTGAGTATAGAGGACAGAAAGAAACTGGTGACCAGAGAGGAAGCAGGAAAAATTAAGAACTACAGATCCTGAATATGATAAAAACACCCCTCTGTAGTAAGTTTTAAAATTATAAGACTCCCTGATGTCCCACTGAAAGCAGAGAAGCAGAAAGGAGAGAAGGAACTCTTACCCAACATTACCAATCTGTAGCGTTACTCCTTATATACTTCAAGCACTTAGGCTTTGAATGAATATATTTTGAGTCTTTATTTTAAAATTAATGATATAACCTGCTTTTTCAAGCTGAAAAGCTTTTCAGCTAGCCATCTGAATGGCTAGCTTTTTTTTTTTTTTTTTTTTTTTTTTTTTTTTTTTTTTTAGGTATCTGAAGTTGTATGACTGAAAAATCATGAAAAATCTTGGCCTAGAATATTTTGAATGACTTTCATAATTAACATCATGAGGATTTGGAGACTGGATAATGAAAAGAAAGCAGAGTCCATTACTGTGCCTGTATTATTGTGTTTGTGATTTCATTGCAATGAATCTTAAGGACTGTTCAGGATGGATTTGCCTGACCACTTTCTTATACTCACAAAAAACACAAGATCAACATACGGTCTGATAAAATCTGAAATACAATTTCTGCTTCTTGACATGGATTATAATAATTTTGCATTTTATTTTTAAAGTGAAATTTTATTAATTTTCTTCAGAGCTTATTCACTGGGAGGTCTTCAGAACCCTGTGAAATGCAGCTTTCCATAAAACATTCTGGGTGAGATATCTAACACCGGTGTTAGCAGCAGTGAACTTAGTCAATTAGAAAAGTACATGAAATTTAGGCTTGAAAAACATCAGTACTTTAGCCAACATCTGGCAAGCCTATAATTCCTTTTCTTATGCTCACAAAATGTGAAGGAAGTTCAAATGGTTCTCATTTATAGCACTATTGCCTCAAACATATTGAGTTAATGAATCTGCCTGAAGAACATGAGCAAGTGGAGACAAAAGCCAAGACATAATGGTTGAATACTAGGCACAGGTATGCATTGAGCTAAAGAGTATCTTTGTTTCTCATTGCACTACTGAGATAAGAGAAAAATAACATTTAACACCTCAATTTTTTTCAATCTCTCACAAACCTTTCTGTTTCCAATGACCAGGTACCTTGCTAGAGTCACAATCTGCACTTATTTCATTAACCAAAAGAACTGATGTAATTTACTAAATCAACATAATTTCCTGTAGATTATGGGTTTCCTTGATTCTCAGAGATTTCTTGTTGTAAGTATTGATTATTCCCAACCCTATTTAATTCATGAAGCCTTGCCAGAGCTCAGCACAAGGGAAGCAGGCCTGCCAATAACGGCCAAAGAGAAGACATTTGATGGGCCATGAGCCTTTGCCAAAAAGCAAACAGAAATTAACACTCCCCCCTTTCTTTGTTTTATGTTGTAGTTCCCTCTGGAATATGCAGTTTTCCAACTGGTTTCTCCTTTACTTGAGTACCTTCCCTCTTGTTATAGATGGAACTTGTAATTTCCCAGCCTTACTCACACACTCCTATCTTCAAAAAGACAGGATATGAACACCCATTGTGCAAATACTGCTTAAACTTATTATTATATTAGAATATAGTTATAAAACCATCTTATTTTCCTCTAATTTCAGAGCTGCCAATACTGGAATTTAAGTGAAATGTATACTGTGACATGAAGATATAAAGATATATGAAATTACTTAGATCAGCAGAAAGAATTCATATTCCATATGATGTTCCATTACTCTAGATTTAATTCAGGCAAGCTTTCTGAGCTAAACATTTAATTCAGAGGTAAGGGGTATAAAAGTGCCTATGTTTATCTGCATTTTTTCATGTATATGAATTAACTCAGGCACATGCACTTTAACATCTGCTAGAGGAACATTATTGTTCTTTAAATCTGAGTAAGTGTTCTCAATTTATTTATTCTGTCTTGTTTCTGTAGTCTTCCACTAAAAAATAACCTTTCTTTTTTATTCCCTCTTCCCCCTTCCCCGGCAGGATATTAACAGTATTCTCCCAGTTTTAAAGATTGTTGTCTCTAATTTACCTAAGATTACCCCTGGGACTGAAGAGAGCAATTTTTAAAATTAGTTAGTTAGTTAGTTAGTTTTACATCACAGCTAGCTAATAGAATCAGGTATTAATAAAAGCACTTTAAATTACTTATGTAATCATTAACAATATCTCACTTATCACTAAGTTTTACAGTTCTCCATAACTTTAAAGTGCATTAAAATTTAATCTGAAATTATGGAAAACAATAACATAATTAAACTTACATACAGCTGCTCAGAAAATTTGGTCAGTGTTCTAAATTACTCAGCTTGGCCTTTTTTACTGCTATATTTCAGTGCTGCCATCTTGGGCAAATCAGCCTCAGCAGTAAGCTCTAGTTTCATCTTCCATTTTCATCGGCTAACTCTGATCTACCCATGTCATACAGAGTATTTTCCAGATGGCAAATACAATTATTCAAGTCAGATGAATTTTCAGGAAAAAAATACATGTGATATATGTCCTAATTCATCTTGTATGTCTGTCTCATGTATAAAACAGTGAAGAATTTGGGTAAATGCAGATCTTCATTTGCTGGATCATGAAGTAGTCTCACCTTTTTTTACTGCATCTTATTTTTTGCCAAGAGAATGGTATAAAGAAAAAATGTTTCTGTAAACAAAATCTTTGCCAGGCTTCCCACTGTACACATTAAGTCCTTATATGCTGTTTCAGTCAGTGATTTTAATTTAATGTTTCCAGAAAAAAAAAAAAAAAGAAAAAAGTCTTAATGATATAAAATACTATATTACTTGATGAGACTAAAAATTGAATAATGTTAAAATAGGAAAACATCTAGATGTTTGAGAAGATTGCTTTTTTACATTAGTAGAAGTTAAGTTTCAACCCAGAAAAGATTCACAAATCAAGGAGTCAAACTTGCCTATAAGGCACAAAGCTAGTCTGAGAAACACCCTTTCTGTTCAGTTTCACCAGAAAACTATTTGTTTGTTTGTTTTATTTTTAACCAATGTAAATGTGAATCTGAGAATAAGGAATAGAGATTTGTTAACCATATCCATAATATCCCAGTCTTCTATGGATGGATTTAGGTCATCCAGTCATGCTATAGGTGATAATTATTAACTGACTGTATGTTAAATATCAGGTATTTATTTTAAATTTTGTGTGTTATAAGGCCTGTCTATGGCATAAATTGAGTTGAATTTTATTAAATATTAGTTAGAAATAATCATATTAAGCATATGAAAATATTTTTAAATAGGCTTAAAGCCCATCAAATGAAGTAAGTTGATACATCAATGAATTATCACCACTCAGATATTTTTATTTATTTATTTTATTATAATTATTTATTATAATATTGCTTATTATCTTGCTGAAAAGCCTAAAGATCAGAAGTCTATATAGGAAAAAAAAAATATATAATAAAGATTGAAGATATATCTATAATGAAGATTGGTCCAAACAGGCTTCATAACAGACCTGTTTTTTTGGGACCTACCTCATCTTTACCTGCGTAGGATCTTACGGTTTTAAAAATTTAATCCACTTCAGAGTGATACGTTGTCATTACTATTATATGTGTAAACTGTAATTAGAGTGTCTTTTTAATCTATTGAACATCTCCGCATACAGTCCCAACAGATTAAAAATAAATAAATTAATTTTTGAACTTAAAAATACAACTCTGTGTGTGTGTGTGTGTGTGTCTGTGTGTGTGTGTCTGTGTGTGTGTTGCCATATCATTTCTATGATTTGATTTTGGTCATAACTATGAGCTAAAAGATGACTATGAGCTAAATGGATATGAAATTGATTAAGGTGATTTGGGATGAAAGACACAATAGAAATGTCAAATATATATTGCTACTATTCACTTCATTAGTGGATGAAACTAGCAAAGACTGTCTGCAGTCACCTTTTCATTTAAGACATTTGATTGTTTTCTTAATTCTTTTTTTTTTTTTTTTAAAAAAAGATAAATGACATCACATCATTAGCTGGAAGTTGTCTCTTTGTTTTAAATTGAAAATATCAAACGTTTTTTTTTTCTTTCTTTCTTTCTTTTTTTTTTTTTTTTTCTGGATACATTGTTGTGAGTATATGTGAAAACCCTCTGTGCATTTCAGAAAAACAACAACAACAACAACAAAACTTGCTGGCATTCACATGGTACTTGAGAGATTAAGTTCATTATATTTTCCTAGAACACATATAAATGGTCACACATGTACACATATAAATGGTCAATAGTTTATTGACAGCATCACTAATTGTGAGTAATTTTCCCTCTCTTTTCAAAATAGCTGTCATTGGTTTGTTTCTCAGAAATCTATTCTGTCTATTTGTCAGCAATTTCAACATTTCTTAGAATTCCTGCAATGAGTAATCCCGGCTAGGATCTCAGTATGCTTCATTACAAAATTGGATATTGTATTATTGCCATTATTCTTTGTCTAATATTTGTTTAGTACCTACAGTTCTGTTCTGACAAACAAGAACATATAGGCAGTCCATTTTCTGAAGTGCTTCAGCTTTAAAATCCAGGCACACTGAAGAGGGATGCACTGGGAACTCCAGAAGTAAGGATGGCTTCTGGTTAAGAGGATTGCTTGCAGAGGTAAGTGCAAGAGGTAGAAACTGAATCTAGGATTCAGCTTTTTAAATTGCAATTAATCTTTTTGTGAGTATTGTCAAAGAGGGAAAAATCTTGGCCCTGTTGAAGTCAAGGGCAAAACTTCAATTGGTTTCAGTACAGCTCTTTCCTCTGTAGGATTTAAGGGACTCAGAGGGAGAAAAAATAATATTGGGCTGACTGGAATTCGGTAGACTTCCCAGAAAATGGATCAGGGATAAGTTCATCATCTTCTGAAATATAAGATGCTGTTGCCTATGTCTGGACACAGAATACTAGTCTAGGAAGGCCCTTTGATCTGCAGATGTATATAAAATACTTTCTGCCTCCACAGCAACTTCTAATCATATTTTTCAAGTCTTGTAATCTAGCCAAAACAATAACAGTAAATCATTGATATTCAGATCTTAGGCTTGTATCACAATAGACAGGCAATTCTCCTGAAAGATCTAACTCATTATATAGGCTGACAAGGATTTGATCAGTGCTTTTATTACGCCTAATGTAGTTTCTGCATTTGAAAGAAATGGCTGTAAGAATCTTTGAAAGATTTGAAACCACCGAATAAAAGCTCAAAGACAATTTTTTTTTCCTCCACTGCTTTCACTACTTTCTTAATCAATGATTTCAATTTGTCATTGCTAATGGCATTATCCCTGACACCTTCTCCTGTGACTTTTTTTTTTTTTTCCTGCTTAAAAGCTTTCGCTTCTATGTCTGCTATTTACCCTTCATTTTCCTTGTTCCACTGACAATTGACTTTCTCTCAGAGTATTTTCCCTGGGCTTTGCTGGCTGTATAATGGTTTCAAAG
Source organism: Aythya fuligula (assembly GCF_009819795.1). Taxonomy (NCBI): domain Eukaryota; kingdom Metazoa; phylum Chordata; class Aves; order Anseriformes; family Anatidae; genus Aythya; species Aythya fuligula. The sequence goes on along the minus strand of NC_045560.1, from coordinate 144,312,240 downwards.
AACTGAGTGTCAGCATGGTACTTCTGCATTTCAAACAGATGAGGTAGACTGGGGAGGGATCCGTCACATTTTAGTATAACTCTACTTCCAGTTGTTCCAGTCTAGTGTGGGACATTACAGTAGATGCACCTAATATCAACATTTGTTCAAAGTTACTCAAAAAGACCCCCTCTCAAAGAAGTCCTAGGATTGTATGTTGACTTTCCCACATGCTTTGTGATGACTTTCAACTAATTATTGTCTATTAATTATTTTTTTCTCCTATGCTTCTAGCCGATTAAAAGTAAGTAATGAAAAGTAAGTTGAAAGGTTCTTGTGTTTCCCTATATTCCCTAAATGTCAGGTTTTGCTCCTTTGAATTTACCTTTACAGTATTTGGGACTTGTGATTTAGAAACAAAATACACATTCCTGCCTCTACTATAAAGACAATTAAAAAATAAAATAAAAGAAAAGCAAAGCTAAGCAAAACAAAACAAAAACCAACAACCCAACAACAACAAAAGAAAACCCTACAATCTTCTAAACCAAAGCACTCCAATAATTTTACCCAGGTGAAGATTTTCTCCCAGACAAAAATATTTGAATTTAAGTCACTGGTCAATTTATAGGTGATGCAGCTCAATACCGGTATTTATAAACAAATCAAACAATATCTTATGTTACGTGATGATTTTGTTTAAAAGCGATGCATTAGTATCCAAGAAGACTGAGCAAATTGAACAGAAATCTCCTTAGGGTCAGGAAGATTTGTCAATGACATTAGCAGAGTTTTAAGACTTCTTCTTCCCTTCTGCCAATCTCATCTCCTTATTCTCTATCTACAGACTGATAAGGTTCAGGTTGGACACTGCTGTTTTACTTAGAGCTACTGCGAGGTCAATGTACAGTGGGGTCTATTGCCCTCTACTGGGTTGAATTTTACACCTGTTTTAGTTCTTGGTAAGTTTCTGAAGAGGTTTCTGTAAAGCTTGATCTGCAAAATGCTGCACATGTCCTAGAAGTGGCTCATGTCATTGTTAAGGATAGAAGAGACCTGCTGTAAATGGCAGTGCCGGGCATTTGGGACAGGATAAAAGACTTTCCCCAGACTGAAGCTGCAGATTATTTTGGAGGCTCTGAGGAACAAAGGCAGAATTTCTACAGATGTACTCCTGTAAGATAGTGTCTATTTAGTTGTACATGCATCTGATACATACATACAACCACACAACCATATGAAAAAAAAATCTCATTGTTTTCTCAGATTAATTTCCAACTGGTTGATACCGATGTAGATCAGAATTCTTTGAAGTTGTTTTAAAGCAAGCCTTTAATTGATCTTCAGCTACAAAATGTGATTGATCTTCAGGTGCAAAATGTGTGTATAGATGTGCTAATTAGGTTACTGTCACAATCCTATTCCACAGGCAGCTCAGGACTCTGCAAAGTCTGTGCTAGATACTAAGTATGTGAATTTCTCAATTCAGCAGAAAGGATTGTGTAAGGATTATGTTTCTTCCCTACTGATATCATGAGTGATATGTTGAAGATGTAGTATTGCGCCAGTTGCAAAACTGTTCTGTAGCCAGTAGCCTTTCTTAAAGACAATTCTAGGATCAGTTGAAGAGTAGGGAGTGTCTAGCAGCTCCAACTGACTGCATTATGGGATTAATGAAATATGAAGAAAGAGAAATCAGAGGGAGAGACTGGAAGTTTTCATTCAGATCCTACATCCTCAAAATCTGCATGAGTTTTGTGCACAAACCACAGCATTCTGTGAGAAAAACCTAGACAAACTTGACTAGATAATTCAAAGTGGCCATGAGTTTTCAGTTTTCTCTATGGGGTTTGTAGTCCTCGGATCTTCCTGCACAGCAAAAATATTAGAGAGTAAATTTACACTGAATAGCCATAGAAAAATCATTGTTATTCTCAATGCTTTTGTGGTAGGTTGACCTTGCTTGGCTGCCAGACACCCACGCAGCACTCCCTTACTTCTCTGCCTCAAAAGGACTGGGAGAAAATAAGATGAAAAAGCTCATGAGTTGAGGACAGGAACATTGCTTACCAATTAGCGTCAAGGGCACCATGGGAGTGTTGTATAGAATCTATAACACCTTGTCTCTGCCACTCCTTCCTCCTCACTCTTTTATCATGCTTCAGCATGGGGTCTGCACAGGCTTCAGTTCCTACAGCCCATGATCTGGTGTGGATTCTTCCGTGGGCTGCACTGGGGATATCTGTTTTGCCTTTTCCCAAATCTGTTTTCCCTGAGGTGCTGCTGGCTTGGTGGCTGGGCCCAGCCATGCCCTGGGGTGGGGCTGTTGGATCTGGCTGGAGTTGGCTGTGTCCAGCATGGGGCAGCCCCAGCCTTTCCTCTCAGAGGCCCCCTGCAGCCACCCTCCATTACCAAAGCCTTGCCATGGCCACCAAAGACAGCTTTACAAATATCAGTTAACTAAATTGTTCTTAGAAAGGTGGGCAAACCGAACTACCTAAGCTATTACAGTTGTGATTACAACTCTACACATTTTCCTTATGCCCAGTCCCAAGCCAACATTTTATCTTCTCATTGTTTCTAAGTACCACCTCGTACACCAGGTGAACAGTGGAGTGGGTGGTCACAGCCTTGGCAGAAGATGGATTGCAGTAGGCAGACATCTGAAACAAACCACACAACGTGCTTTTGTAGACAAACATTTTAGAAAATTGTAGGTAACTCAATAGCATTACCCCAGTGAATTCCTCAGGAGTTACTTTAGATGATGATGTATCACACTGATCTGCATTTTCCTTTAATTTAACAGCAGAAATTGACATTTGAAAATGAAAGTGTTAGTCTGGAGTCCACAGTGAATGGCTGAAGGAGCTAATGATTGAACGCTTTTCAGAGTGCTCTAAGAGAAATAATCATTATGTTATTTCTGGTATTCTGTTATTGCTGACACAGTTCCTATAGTATTATTAACCTATTTAGCAGAGAACTTTGAGAAGAAATCCTTGTTTTATGTTAAAAGGATTTGCATTGTTTACAGCTGAACCATAGTGAATATGTTTTATTTTCCCAAGCTAAAATGAAGATGACCTTTCCATGTAGACACTATCATCAAAAGAAGGTGGACGTGTAGTAGGTAAAAGGCACTAGTATACTTACAGAACAACTATGGGAAGATTTTAATTAAATATGCACCTATACATGTGTATAACAATTATTGTTTTGAATCATACAGGGAGTGGAGTTTTATGAATGCTTTGACAAAAGGTTTGAGGTTTAGCAATCTGGAACCACTCTAGACTCACAGCTTGGATGTCTGAGCATGGCATTCTGGTCTTTCTCACAAGAGTGGTTTTGTTCCCAGAGAGTAAATGACTTCACTTAAAGAGATTTATTTATTTGTATATTTATTTATTTATTTTTCAAGATTAAAAGTTGTGTTTTCAGGGTAGAACATCAAGTGTTTTATGGCTATGATTGAGTGTCAATGGAAAGTGCAGTAAGATCATGGTAATCCTATAGGTGGTAGGATTTCTTTGTTACATTTACTGTTCTGTAAAAACAGTGCTCAGAATTAAGGTTTATATAAACAGAGGTTTAAGAAAAAAAGGGGAGTTGAACTATGTTGATTAGTGTGTGGTTCTGATACTGCCCTTGTTGTAATAGAATTGTCATTTCGTGTGATTGTGTTGCCCTCTGCAGGTCGGTCTCCAACTCAAGTCTTCAAATGGGTCTTATCCTTGAGTTTGCATAGCAGACCTCTCTCTTTGGAGCAAGACGTTATTTATGTCTGAGTTAACATTTGTAACTCAGTGACATCTACATCTGCATTCTGCTCTTCTTAAGTCCTAATATTTTATTGGAGGTGTATTTTCCAGCTTTTTATTAAGATTGGGTATCTAGTTTTAGTAGTTGAAAGCCACTGAAGAAATATACTTCAACACAAAAATCAAATGTAAATAACGACAGCAAGCCTAACAACCTCTTCTGCCATCCAGTGAAGATAGTGTTTAATTTCTCTGGCCAAAGCATATTCCTAGAAGTACAAACTGCTGTGAAAGCAATCAGTAGATAACAACAGAAATACATCTAAACTAGTAAATTAAACTGTGCTAGAAAAAGCTCATTGACATTGGAATGCTATAGAATCATAGAATATACTGAGTTGGAAGGTACCCATAAGGAACATCAAGTCCAACTCCTGGCACCACACAGGTCTACCCAAAATGTTAGACCATGTGACTAAGTTCACAGTCCAAATGCTTCTTAAACTCCAACAGGCATGGTGCAGGCTTGCCTGGGGCGCCTGTTCTAGTTTGTGACAACCCTCTTAGTTAAGAACCTCTTCCTGATGCCTAGCCTAAACCTCCCTTGCCTCAGCTTGACACCATTCCCGCGTGTCCTATCACTGGTGACTAATCATTTCTACTGTCAAATTTTTAGAGAAGTCACTGGAAAAATAGTCACCTTTGCTGACTTGCACTCTCCTGAACAATTCTTTGAAGCGTTTCAGGAATAAACACACTGTTTTCCCCAATATGTTATCTGCATATGGCCATCTTATTTTATAGCTGGAGAGGTATTTGGTAGAATGGATGTTGGCTTTAGCAGACCATTTCATGATTTAGATATATACTTACATAGCAATATAATCAGAGGTTAGTGATCTGTAGAAGGAGAAAGTACTGCAGTGATTCTTTCTGAACTTATTATTTTTTTATTTTTTTTTAAATGTAATCTATGGAAGAAACACAAGCACTAAAGAATAGAAGTTTACTGCTTCTCAGACATTTTTCATTGCTATGTGCAATGTTATCAAACTTATTTTAGCTGTACAGACAATGCTACATCATTGTATTAACATAATCTTCTTTATAGATTTCATTGTGCCACATATGCCATGTAACCTATCTTTTTTTTCCCGATCACAACTGCACACAAATTGTCATTTTGCTCTGATGCTTATTTCTCACACAAGGGTGACTTTGACCCATGTCAGATGGATAGACAGTTCATTTGCTTGTTTCATCATTAATTTATTTTTATGGCCAGTGTTCATCACCTTGAATTTATCAATATTGATTTTCATTTGCCTGTACACGTGGCTTCTTCATCTCAATGGAGATTTTTCAGTGTCTACCCCTATGTCTACACAGATTAGCCTGCATAATTATGTGAATATCTTGTTACTCAAAGGTCCTAAACCATCAGAAAAGACAACAGCCTGTTCTGCATTTGTGAGACGGATATCTTCTGAAGTCTATAGCCCAATTATTTGACCATATTAGCCGGCATGGCATCTCTGAAGTTAATGTAATTTGGACAAAATTTGGCATAAATTTATGCCAGCTGAAGGTCTTTTATGCTTCATGCAGTGAATAGCATTATTAGCACAATTTTAGTGTCTATATTCACATTTTTGGTGGTAAAAACTCATTTCCTTTTCAGACTTTTAAAGAAATATAACTAAAGACAGTTGTTGATGTTCACTGGAAAAAAACCTGAAATGTTAATAGATTGCAAGTGACACATATCAGTTTGACATTTCAGACCAGCTCTATCCAGAAATAATGCTATATTACTGATGAATTAATGTGAAGTGTGTGATTTTGGCACCAGAAAGATCAATGTATAAGACCAATTAGAGATAAAAGAAGTCACTAAACTTGTTTACACAGCTGGACTTTCAGTCACAGGCTGATCTCCTCCTTTCATGTGCTTCTTTTTCTTTTTTCTTTTGCTTTCTTTTCAGGGTCTGAAATTTAAAGGCACAGGACAGAATATTTTGAAAGTCATTTGCCGTTACATTAACTTCATTTTCTCCCTGGAGCACTGAGTGTCCTAATGCACTGTTATAAAATCCTATGACTGCTTTTGGCTAATGGATATTGTAACTGCAGACAGATTATATAACAAAGCAATAGATTCCTAGGGGTTCCTAGGCAGAAGACTGACTTGAAAGTATAAGATTTAGAGCAAAAATTTCCTGCACATAGTGCTGAGCTGCCCTTATTCTTTAGAATCTATAGTGTGACTTGGGAAGCTCAGGTTTGGTCCCATTACTATTTGCTCCAGTTACTATTTAAATGCTATGCAAAATGGAACTGCCTCAACAGCAGCCACTGAGCAATCCAAACCTTTGACTGCCATGGGGCCAAAGCACCTTGCAAAGGATGAAAACGCTTGATTTTAAATCCTTGCTCTGGGAAAAATAAATAAATAGTAATAGCAGGAAGCATAATATGTGGAGGCATCATTGGTGTCTCAACAGTCAGACACTCCAGTTGTCACTAATATGACAGATGCCTTTCCATTAATAATCTATCTTTGAATATGATTACACTCTAGAACAACCTGTGTTTTCCAATGTTCAACCTCAGGCTGGTTCATTGAAACCAATCTACCAGATTTAGCATGAAATAATCTGAGTAAAACATGGTTATATGACTTTTTTATATCTTCCTGTGCATTAGCTGGACAAGCATGCCTTTCCTGTCCTTGTTTTCTCTCTGGAAAACTGTTGGTACTGTCAGAAAGGGCTCTGGATTAGTCTGACCTTGAGTCTAAATCAATCCATTCCTGTATCCAGCTCTCAACTTTTAACTTTGAAAGAAAAAAGAATTAGTATTTGCTTTTCTCCATTTTTTCCCCCATGAGCCAAGAGATAGTCCCAAAGAGATACCATGATACCATGAGATACCACAAAGTATCTCTGAGTATTTGTCATTTCAGACAAGCATCATCAGTTTATCAGAAGCTGGCTAAGCATCGTGCAAGTCTTAACATAGAAAAACAAGTGTCTAAGGCAAAGGGAAGATATTACTCTGGAGTTTACTGTCAGGTAAAATAACCACACAGTGATTTAACCTTTTGTTTTATTTCCTCTGGTAAATCTTTTTTTTTTTTTTTTTTTTTTTTTTGGTGAAACTGAATCTATATCACATACTTGCTAGTACATGCTTCCTGGGAGAAATAATAGGATACAGCTTTGGGTAATAAGGAAAAAAGGTTCAAGTCATGTACGCTGCATCACTCACAGAATGACTGTTGGGCCATAGTTTCTGTGTGGCTGTAGCTACAGGGGTAATATATAGGGGGGAATATATAGGAATATACAGGGGGAATAACAGGGGGAATGCAGCCAGCAAAGGAAGCCTCATCTCCTTACTTATGTGGGAAGTTGTGGATCTGTGACTTGGATGTGACAGCTCTGAAATGCATAGTTAAATCCTCCAGCAGTTGTTCCCACCACTTGCAGTTATTTCCCCAGAACAAGAAAATTTTGTCGATGAACAAAGACCACATACATAATGTTTGTTAGATTGAGGCTATGATACTTGAGTGTATATTGAATAAGGTATTTTACCTCAGCTGCTCTTCCCTGAACAAACAAACAAACAAATAATAACAAACCATAGGCTGCATACAGACATCAAATTATTGTCATGGACCTGAGTGCACCAACAGACACTGCAGCCTCCAACTGCAAACTCCTACAGTTTTGGTGCTCGAGGTCAGATCTGACACAGTATGGCTGAAATGTGAGCATAGACATGTATGACAGAGCTGTGAGGATGCTTCACTGGTGCCTCCCCGCTTCATGCAGGACCTACATTTGAACTCAGACACTCTCCTTCGGTCCTTGCCGGGACTACACCACAGGGATGCCTCTGCCTGGCCATATTCATCACTGGTCTTGACCCTCATGTCCTGGCTTGACATGCCTGCTCCCTGTGGACATGTGTGTGATCTGGACTGCGGCTAACTGGCAATGGACATGCTCTGCACCAACTGATATATTAAGGAAGATAGAGTTCTAGTGGTTTATGAAATTATGTTCATCCCACCTGATTATCCTTGTGTTTCTTTCCTTTCTTCCCCACTGGCAGTCTGTTCTCCTTTGGCAATATCATCGTTTGCTCTTACAAAGAAATTCCTTTGCCCATGTGGAGCATACTCTGGACTCTTGAACATTTTGACAAATCTATTTCATTTTGTGCATCTTCCTTCAAATGTCAAACATTATCTTTGCTTGTTTTGTTTACACATGAATGCATACATATTTTCATATATTGCTACATGGGCTGCATTTTAGAAGCTCCCAACGTTGAACTTCTCCTGCCTTTCCACCCGTGATTGCTTTCTTTCCTGTATTTTGAATTTCCTATGAAATTTATTGTGTCTGAATAACAGCCTGCAGGTTTTATCTTGAAGTGATTGTCTTCCTTTGCTATCCAAATCTACTTATATATCTAATCTATCTATCTATCTATTTAACATAGTTAATCTGGCTATTAATAGCTTGAAATGTTTTGTTGCAGATCTCATTCAGTGTTTTGTTTCTTATCAAGGACCCTAAAATTAAGGCTTGGCTCAAGTCACTTCTCTCTTTTTTTTTTTTTTTTTTTTTTTTTTTTTTTTCCCCAGCTTCTCCTAGCATCCTCTGTTCAAGCACAAATTACTCATATATTCTATTTTTATGTGGAGTACAATTCTCAAATGTCTACATTACTGTTTCAGTGTTAGCTTTGTCTGGCTGAGTTGACTGAAACTATTAAAAACTTCAAGTGGTTCAGGACAAGTTACTGTCAGAGATAAATTTATAAATATATATATATATATATTTTGAGTTGGGGGAGGATGGGTGGTGGTGTCAATTTGGTTTCCCTTGCTTACATATACAAAGTGAAACACCGTGTTTAAACTACTTCAGTTGTCTTCCACATTTCTGAAGTGTTTCAGCTCTGTTGGGATTTTTATCTACCCCATTCTTCTGCTCAGGCTAGGTTTTTAGCTCACACAGTGACTGCTGTTCAAAATTTGCTCAGATAAAGGAGTCTGGCACTCGAGGTCAAAGCTCTATCTGATCACTTCAACCTGTGTCTGCTCAGAGCCAAACAGCTCTTTCAAACTTTTCTTAAAGGCAGTGCTCTCCAGAGGTGTCAAGAGATTGGGTCAGCAACATTTGCAATCCTGTAGTATACAGCAGTGTTTTGTAATGCAGCAACTTATGTGTGAAGCGTAGCAAAACGCCCAAAGTATGTGGTTGTGTGGGTAGGGGGGTGAAGTGTGAAAAATCAATACAAGCTTCTTCTTCTTTCTGTACAGATCTCAGGGAAGTGCAACCCTGAGATGTAATCCAGCTGGAGGGTGGGCCTGAGAAGGACCAAAGAGGATGCCATAAAGGCATTATTGATCTTACAGCAGGCAGCTTGGAGGCAATGTCCTACCTGAAGAGATCTTCTTGGATGTTTATTTAGGGTGCTGGCTTGATCCCACGAAAGGGCAATGGTGGGTTAAAAAGGTATCTTTCCAAAGCAGAGCCTGAACAGCAGCCCTGCAAAACCCAAACTGTGTTGGTCTATAGTCATAGAAGACCGAATGCCATTACAGACTCTGTGTTCTCTTCAACTGCCCGAAGGGCTGTTCCATCCATGCATACTTTCACATTCAAACTCAGCTCCATGTGCAAATTATTTGGAGTGAAGGACAGAAACCACAGTGCACTGCTTTCCCAGAAGCTAGTGGGAAATACTTTTCACCTTATTGTTATAAATTGTTCCTTGCATTTTTTTTCTTTTCTTTTTGATCTATTTAATAGTTGCATATACTTTGTTTAAAGAAAAAATCTGGTCTCATACCTCTAATAACATTTGGACTCTGCATTAAAAAAAAAACACAGTGCAGTTCTAGAATTTCAGTCTAATTTACTCCTTTCTATATAAACTGCTGCCCTAGATGACCTTTCCTCATCATGTGCCTTTGGGGATGTGTTCCAAGCATATTTTCTAACAGCTTCAGCAGCAGTAACAGTAGCATCCAAGCATCAGTTAGCAGTTCTACAATGTAATGTTTTTCATCTTCAAAGCACTTTACAGACATTAGTGAATTAATAATTGAACATCAGATACTGAGCAGGCATAAATCTAAGGCATTTACAGATCTCAGTGGAATCATGTTGAGGATAAAATCATTTTGAAAAACACTGAAATCCTGGTCATTTGCATGCTCCTGAAAAGAAGAGGTAAATAGATCAACACAACAGATGCTCTGTGCTGTTAAAAATGTAGGAATTTCTCAAATATGTGAGTGAATTTCAAATAGAAACACAATAAAATCTGACCACACACTGATATATCTCCCAGCAGAAATTTTATTTGGTTAGAGGTTTAAACATCAGATATGAAATACTTAGACTCCCTGGAACGTGGGTTGAATCCCAGTAGGGTTGACTCAGCTCTTGATCCTGCAATGCAGAGACACTGAATTCTAATCATTTTTCTCTGTGTGACCTGGATGAGACCCTGCAAATACAGATTGTCTCTGCTTGACATGGAGACAAACCCCACCAGTAGGAACCACGCAGGTAGGTAGATTAAGAGATATGTTTTCAGATTCACCTTATTCTAGCCTTTATTTCTGGCAGAAACAAACCTGCAAATGCAGATTAGGTCTGATGATTGTTTTGCACACAGACTCACAGAACTGGAAAGAATCCGGAAGGATCATGTAGTCCATCTTCTTGTGCCAAAGCTGCATAAGCTCTACTCATGTCATTACTGTCAGATGCTTGTCTAAATGGCTCTCAGAGCCTGCCAGAATATAGCCCTTTTTGGATAATCTGTCCTTGAGTTTCATTGCCCTCACTTTAAATAAAAGTCTGCCTAGTATCTAGCGGAAGTCTTTTTTGCTGTAGTGTAATTTTTTTTTTTTTTTTTTCCCCTACCTTAGCCTCCTTCTCTGTGGAGACTGCTACCTTCTCCTTTGCATATGTGAAAGTAATTCTCATGCCTCCTTCATATTCTCTTCCTTCAGATCTGGCTGTTTTCCCACGGAGTGTTCTTGAGACTATGTGATATTACATTAGGAAAAAAAAAAAAAAAAAGCAAAAAAGCAGTGTGTGAGTAGGAGCTTACTGTAACCTCATAATAAAGAGCCCTGCTGCTCCACAAGCAGACTAGGAAGGAAGTGTGATTCATGGCATCCCTGTTCCTTCTTGAGCTTCCAGCTGTTCTCACACCCTTCTGTACTTATAGTTGTACTGAAAGCCTTCTCTTCCCTCCACATGCTGCTGCCCTGCATCTTGTACCTTCTGCCCTGTACAAATATAAAAGAAGAAATATCTTTTTAATCATATTCAGGTATGTTCTAATTGGGGAAGGCTATGCCTTTTGCAAGCTTATGTGATAAATTTTTGACTTTACTAAAGTTTGAGAGAGAAGTAGTATTTGTGTTTATCTTCTTTATTTGGCTTAAAAAAAAAAAAAAAAAAAAAAAGAAAGGATAAAAGGATTTTAATAACTGCAACATCCTTGGTGTAGGTATTTGTTGGGAGCAGATTCTGGAACATTAAAAAAAAAAAAAGGTGTTTCACACCCACATGTAAGTAATTTCTTCTAAAATTAATGAGAATCCATTCCTTCTCCTGCCTCTACTCCTACAAAATGAGCAAAAAAGTCCATAAAGCATTTGATGGTACTTCTTAGTGGAATTGCTACAGACTTGTTCTCCAGGCCCCTCACCAGCTTCGTTGCCCTTCTCTGCACCCGCTCAAGCACCTCGATGTCCTTCTTGTAGCGAGGGGCCCAACTGGTATTGCTTTAGCGGCAATACCAGTTGTTCTCTGGATACCCAGTACCCTGAGCTGGTGGAAGGGGATGGGGAGCAGGATGTGGCCCTCACTATCCATGAAGAACTGGTTGGTGACCTGCTACGGCACTTGGATGTGCACAAGTCGATGGGGCCGGATGGGATCCACCCAAGGGTACTGAAAGAACTGGCAGAGGAACTGGCCAAGCCACTGTCCATCATTTATCAGCAGTCCTGGTGATCGGGGGAGGTCCCAGTTGACTGGCGGCTAGCAAATGTGACGCCCATCTACAAGAAGGGCCGGAGGGCAGACCTGGGAAACTACAGGCCTGTCAGTTTGACCTCAGTGCCAGGGAAGCTCATGGAGCAGATCCTCCTGAGAGTCATCACGCAGCACTTGCAGGGCAAGCAGGCCATCAGGCCCAGTCAGCATGGGTTTATGAAATGCAGATCCTGCTTGACGAACCTGATCTCCTTCTATGACAAAGTGACGTGCTGGGTGGACGAGGGAAAGGCTGTGGATGTGGTCTACCTTGACTTCAGCAAGGCTTTTGACACCGTCTCCCACAGCATTCTCCTCAAGAAACTGGCTGCTCTTGGCTTGGACTGGTGCACGCTTTGTTGGGTTAGAAACTGGCTGGATAGCCGGGCCCAAAGAGTCGTGGTGAATGGAGCCAAGTCCAGTTGGAGGCCAGTCACTAGTGGAGTTCCCCAGGGCTCGGTGCTGGGGCCAGTCCTCTTTAATATCTTCATCGATGATCTGGACGAGGGCATCGAGTGCACCCTCAGTAAGTTCGCAGATGACACCAAGTTAGGTGCGTGTGTCGATCTGCTTGAGGGTAGGAAAGCTCTGCAGGAGGATCTGGATAGGCTGCACCGATGGGCTGAGGTCAACTGCATGAAGTTCAACAAGGCCAAGTGCCGGGTCCTGCACCTGGGGCGCAATAACCCCAAGCAGAGCTACAGGCTGGGAGAGGAATGGTTGGAGAGCTGCCAGGCAGAGAAGAACCTGGGAGTGATGGTGGATAGTCAGCTGAATATGAGCCAGCAGTGTGCTCAGGTGGCCAAGAAGGCCAACAGAATCCTGGCTTGTATCAGAAACAGTGTGACCAGCAGGGCTAGGGAGGTGATCGTCCCCCTGTACTCAGCTCTGGTGAGGCCGCACCTCGAGTACTGTGTTCAGTTTTGGGCCCCTCGCTACAAGAAGGACATCGAGGTGCTTGAGCGGGTGCAGAGAAGGGCAACGAAGCTGGTGAGAGTCCTACGAGAACAAGTCCTACGAGGAGCGGCTGAGGGAGCTGGGCTTGTTCAGCCTGGAGAAGAGGAGGCTCAGGGGTGACCTTATCGCTCTTTTTAGGTACCTCAAGGGAGGCTGTAGCGAGGTGGGGGTTGGCCTGTTCTCCCACGTGCCTGGTGACAGGACGAGGGGGAATGGGCTTAAGTTGAGCCAGGGGAGTTTTAGGTTAGATGTTAGGAAGAACTTCTTCACTGAAAGGGTTGTGAGGCATTGGAACAGGCTGCCCAGGGAAGTGGTGGAGTCACCATCCCTGGAAGTCTTCAAAAGACGTTTAGATGTAGAGCTTAGGGATATGGTTTAGTGGAGGGCTGTTAGCGTTAGGTTGGAGGTTGGACTCGATGACCTTGAGGTCTCTTCCAACCTAGAAATTCTGTGATTCTGTAAAGACTGAGGCAAAGAAGGCATTGAGCACCTCCGCCTTTTCCTCATCTCTTGTAACTAAGTTTCCCCCTGCATCCAGTAAAGGATGGAGATTCTCCTTAGTCTTCCTTTTTGTGTTGATGTATTTATAGAAACGTTTTTTGTTATCTTTAATGGCAGTAGCCAGATTGAGCTCCAGATGAGCTTTGGCCTTCCTAATTTTGTCCCTGCAAAGCCTCGCTACATCCTTAAAGTCCTCCCTAGTGGCCTGCCCACTTTTCCAAAGATTATAAACCCTCTTTTTTCTCCTAAGATCAAGCCACAATCCTCTGTTGAGCCAGGCTAGTCTTCTTCCCTGCCAGCTTGTCTTTGGGCACGTGGGGACAGACCATTCCTGCGCCATTAAGATTTCCCTCTTGAAGAGCACCCAGCCTTCCTGGACCCCTCTGCCCTTCAGAACCACCTCCCAAGGGACTCCACCAATGAGTGTCCTGAGCAGCTCAAAGTCAGCCCTCCGAAAGTCCAATACAGTGGTTTTACTAGTCCTCTTCCTGGCCTCGCCAAGAATAGTGAACTCCACCATTGCGTGGTCACTCTGCCCAAGACAGCTCCCGACAATCACATCCTCCACCAGTCCTTCTCTGTTTGTGAAGAGAAGGTCTAGCGGGGCACCACCCCTGATAGGTTCACTAACCAGCTGCGTCAGGAAGCTATCTTCCATGCTCTCCAGAAACCTCCTAGACTGCTTTCTCAGGGCTGTGTTGTGCTTCCAGGATATGTCAGGGAAGTTGAAGTCCCCCACGAGAACAAGCGCTGAAGATTTTGCAACTTCTGTCAGCTGCCTGTAGAATTCCTCATCCGTCTCCTCATCCTGGTTCAGCGGTCTATAGCAGACCCCGACCAGGACACTAGCCTTGTTGTCCCTGCCGATCCTAACCCAAAGGGACTCGACCTTGTCATTCCCAACCTCGAGTTCTACAACCTGGAAAGACTCTCTAATATAGAGAGCCACACCACCACCCCTCCTGTGCTGCCTGTCCCTTCTAAAGAGCTTATAGCCAGGCATTGCAGCACTCCAGTCATGAGACTGGTCCCACCACATCTCCGTGATGGCAACCAAGTCATAGCCTGCCTGCTGCACGATGGCTTCCAGCTCCTCCTGTTTGTTACCCATGCTGCGTGCATTGGTGTAGATGCACTTCAGCTGGGCCATTGCCTTATCCTCCGGCCTTGCCATTGTTCCCCCTGGCACAGCCCCAGCAATCCTAGCTTCAGCCCCATTCCCCTTCCTACCTAGTTTAAAGCCCTCTCAATGAGCCCTGCCAGCTCCTGGCCCAGGATCCTTTTTCCCCTAAAAGATAGGGACCCATCAGCGGCCATCAGGCCAGGTGCTGAGTAAAGTGCCCCATGATTGAAAAACCCAAGATTTCTGCGTTGGCACCAGCCCCGGAGCCACGTGTTTAACAGGTGGGCTTTCCGTGTCCTCTCTGTACTCCTCCCTACCACAGTATGGACGGATGAAAACACCACCTGCACTCCCGCTGCATCCACTAACCGACCCAGCCCCCTAAAGTCTCATTTGATAGCCTTCAGGCTTCTCTCTTCAGTGTTGTCATTGCCCTCCTGGACTATTTATCCTTATTTAGGAACCAATTTCCCTAAATATCCTGAGAAGAGACAGAGGCTGCTTGTCATCCTCTGCCAGCAGCAAGCTACCAACAGTCACAGTGAGAATCCATAGGCAATGTCCATTTTGGTGGGCATTCTTCTGTTTTGAGATTCAGGCAGATGTCCATGAATCATGCTTGTTCAGATCACATTTTTCAAGTTATTTATTTATTTATATATTAATAACAGTAGGGAATTAGAAATACAGTTTTGCTGTTGTTTGGTTTGTTTTGTTTCCGGAAAAAGAAAAGATATATGCTGTTCACTGTAGAATCGGTGTACTGCAACCCAGAGCTGACTGCTAATTTTTTACTTTACTTAATTTAACAGCCTTTGGTCACTACTAATTTAAACTGTAAATGACACATCAAAGTGACCTTACTAAACTTTTATTCTAGTAGTATATCCACCAGATTTTATGAGATTTTTATATGACATTTTACACTTTTGGGAAAACCTATTCTATTGGAGGAATCATGCAGTGCACAAGGAAGATTTCTAAAAATAAACATACCATGTAAAACTGTAAACATACTATACAAAAATGTAAAGCGCTTTTTTTTTTTTTTTTTTTTTCCCCCTCAAGGATTTTATTACTACTCATTATATTACTGCTCATGATATTACTGCTCATTTTAGGGAGAAATTCAACATTCACATGTACGCTGCCATGGCCTGTTTCCTGAACAACAGAGTAAATATTAGACAGCAAATGTAATTTGTCTCTGTATGGTACATTTTCACTCACAAAGTTAGCTTCTAAAAATGTCAGAACAACTTCCTAAACTCAGCTTTAACAAGAGAGCATCAGGAATGTACCAGGAGATTGTTTCCCACTTGGTGAGAATGATATAGATAGATAGCTTGGATTTATTTATTTTTTTTAAATCTGTGTACTAGGGTGGAATTTTAAAAAAGGGGGAAAAATTGAAAGGGAAAAGATGTAGAACCTGTAACTTAAAAAGTTAGCAAGCAATCCATATAAAACCCATCATTATCAGATACTCTTGACACACAAGCTGCCTGCCCTAATAACAGCGATGTATACGCAATGCAGAAAGTATCACAGAAAATATATTTAGAGTAAAATACAGCAGCATGTAGACATACTGTTGCTAGAATCAGCTTCATGGTTCATTGATCTGACCATGATCTAACCATGCCCAATTTGTGTTTGCTGACTGTCCCTTCCCCCAACACATCATCTTCAGTTGCTTTCTCTTTTTCAAGCCCTTAGTATTTAGTTTCACACTATAACAGTCACTAATTTATCAAGGCTCAATCTTTACTCTATCAATGGTGGCAGCTACAACTGCCTGCTTATCTGTTTCTTCCTCAGGCACAAAATCCTTTCTTAGAGTTTTCCTGTGCTGTCTACATTTTTTTCCCATCTATCACTGGTTGCACAATTTGTTGAAAAACTAATACACTAAACTTTGTTAGTGGCATTGTAGAAAGGTTATGTGTATCTGTCATCCATCTGTTTCATATGGCATTTAGACTGTGGATTATTTGGGGCAGAAACTGTCTTAATTACTTATCCTCAGAGTGTTCAACATCCACCAAGACTGGGTCTTGATGGAGCTTCCTAGAAGCTTACAAAATTACTAAATGCAAGTCAGCAATTATTTTCTGTTTATGAGAATATATGTGTGTTTATACTTCACAAAGAAAAGCAGTTTCATATTCAGTCTAAAAATATAGTGTCCTGTGCATAAGACTATCATTTTTTTTTTTCAGATATTTGGAATATTGTGTTCTGGGTATTAACTTTAAAGGCAATATATATATATATATATATATATTTTTTTTTTTTTGAAACTGACTTTTTAAAAAATAAAACTAATATTTTAGGTGGTTTAACACCGAGTAACTTTCCAGACGGAACTCAGTCTGACTTCCAGTGCCTCTTCCAAATTCATTCTCCATTTTTCAAGTTTGTTGAAAAAAATAATAAGTGATGAGCATATATCATGCTAAATTTATAATAGCAGGGACAAAAGGTACTACTATCTAGCAGACAAATGCAGTCTGTTCAACACAGAAAACTGTCCCATATGCACTGTGAAGGTACATCTCACATGTACCTTCCCTGGTCAGTGCTGCAGACAGGCAGCTGCCACTGTTCCTTGGTCAGTGCTGCAGATAAGGAGCTTCTTTTCAGTGCCGCATTATTATAGCCAGACTATAGCTTCATATATACAAGTGGTAGGCTGGATTGTGAGCTGACCACTGTAACATCTTTGATGTAGAAACTGGAAGGTGTAAAATTAATACAAAAATAAATACATAAATAAATCAGAAGAATCAACTTGTCATATTCTGTAAGCAACCAAATTTCTGAGTAGTTGTCCACCTGGGTGTTTAGTCAACTTACTTTGTTGTCTTTCAGAATAATTGTTATTCATTCAACTTATTAGTATCTTAATGAGTATCCTCCACATCTAAGTTTATTATAGATTTATAAAGTAAATTTTTTTTAAGAGTAGGTTGCTCTACATATAAAACTATGTATTCAACAATTTCTTCTGTTATCTTAGAAAAACAAATTTTAAAACATAAATGTTTTAGAAATATGGAGAAGAACATGAGAATACTGGATTATTGTTTTTTTTTTTTTTTTTTTTTTTTCCTCTTTTGGATGCCCTGTGCAGAGAAAAAAAAAAAAAAAAGAAAAAAAAAGATACAATTACATGTATGAATCATGAAATAGTAAAAATCCATGTAGGCAAGATGTTTTCTAGCTTCAATATTAGTATGGAATCTAAATTAGAAACTAAATTCGATAGAATCAAAATCAACATATATTTGCTCTCCTCTTGAGTACGATTTTAAATGACAAACAGCAGATGGCCTACATTTATTATTTATTTTATATGTACTATAATCATTTCTATATTACTTGTCAGATTTATAATATTACCCATTGATTTTAAAGGGAGTGTTTTATGTTGTAAACTACTTGTAACACTGACTTTTATTGATGCAAATTACAGATAACTTAATATATATGAACTTTAATATGAATATATTTTATACATATAGATTCAGATGAACATATAAAGATCAGAAGCAAGAGAGAAGATGACTTGTCAACTCTTACGGTTTCATATTTATTGCTTTTTATTATTTCTGAAAATGTGGAAGTAAAAAACAGCAAAATGTGATTTTCAATTAAAATGATATAATTTGCATGACAATGATTTGCAATAATTTGCATTAAACAGTGCAAATTTAAAAAAAAAAAAAATCCATTGTGATTTTTTAATCACTTCCAGCCTGATATGATTACTCATTTCCTTGACAGATAGGCCATAAAAATGGTTACCACAGTTTACAGAAGACATGTTGTTTGAACTTGTTTATTTCCCCAGATTAGATGTAGAACAATGGTGTTAGACTTCCTCAAAGTGCTTTTGATTTTGTACAATGGACTGAGAGCCTTTGCTTTTCTGAAATTGTATTGGCAAAGTGGGAGGGGGAAAGTGGCAGAGAAGTACTTCCCAGTAATTTCCATCCCAGTATGGGACAGATTAGAACTATCCCCTCCTCTTTTCCAGGCAACTATAACTCTCTAACTCATACCTGCCAATAAGCCCCACGTGCCAGATGAGCACAGCTACAGACACATCATGAACCTCCTCTTTGCCTTTCAAATGGTGTTCCTTTGGGGATTTTATCATCATCATCATCATCATTTAAGGAGAAAGAATGTTGGTTTATTCTTTGTGTTTTGTTCTTTTTGCATTGAGGAGGAACACAGGAGGTTACAGCAATCTGAATTCATTACCTGTTGGGGACTCTTACAGATAGGTTACATTAGAGAGATACAGCAAACTTCATTTGGTTTAGTCTGCCTGTAGAAGTAGAAGTGTAAGGGTGAGAATTTTTTCCCAACTAATTATTTCCAGAGTGAGTTTTGAAATGATTGCTTAAATCTAATTCAACTTTTTATTGACTTTTTGGTTGTTGGTGGTGGTGGTCATGATTACAATGGGAGATTAGCTTTTCTAAATAAGACAGAAAGCAGGACTTGAAGCTCTTGCTACTTAGGTTGCTGCCAGGCATCAACAATACTGTGCAGTGATGCTTTGAGTTTTCTGATGGGTAACATGAATATTGAATAATCTGACTACTAACTTCAGGATCCAGACCTGCAGAAAAATATGCAGAATGTTAATGCCCTCCTCCTCCCCCCCCCCCCCCCCCCCCCATACTTTATGTTTGTGCTTTATGATCTTGAATGTCTTTTCCAACCTGCATGAGTCTATGATGTAATTGCTATGAGTGTAATTGCTCACCTGTGAGTTGCTGCTCTTTCGTGCTTTTAGCATTAAACTGTTACAAAATGTGCTCAGAATAATAATAATCACATCTTACTTAGGGATCAGAGTGTGTATCTTAAATCAGAAATCATTGTATTTAAATAATGAGAAAGTTATTGACATAGTTGAGAGTGAAATTGAAAGTGAAGAGTGATATGCTGTTTTTGCACTTCTTTATTCCCTGGAAATTTTGTAGCTTTGCCATGGACTTTAGTAGAAGCTGAACCAGTGCACTGGGTTTGCATGGTATGGTTTTGGTACCAGGTGGCTGTAGGGGTGGCCTCTTTGAGAAGGGTCCAGAAACCGCCCCATATTAGATAAGGGCCTGGTTCAGCTGTCTCCAAAAGGGATTCACTGATGGCCAGAGCCAAGCCACTAAGCAATGTTGTTTGCACCTCTCTGAGAGTTGATTTAAGAAAGGGAAAAACAAAATAAAACAAACTCCTGCGACACAGCAGCTGGGAGACTGAGGAGTGAGAAACAGCCTTGTAGATCCCAAGGTCAGTGCAGAAAGAGGAGCAGGAGGTGCTGAAGGCACGCAGCAGCAGTTCCCCTGTGGTCTGTGCAGGGAGAGACCCCTGGTGGAGCAGGCTGTCCCACTGCAGCCCATAGGTCCCACATGGAGCAGATCTCCATGCTGCAGCCCCACCATGGGTGGAGGAGCCCCCGGTGGAGCAGGTGGATGTGGTCTGGAGGAGGCTTTGGCCCATGGAGAGCCCCCGCAGGAGCAGGCCCCAGGCCAAAGCTGCAGCCTGTGGAGAGGAGCCCACGCAGGAGCAGAGGGTCTGGGGGCAGCTGCCACCCATGGGGGACCTGTGCTGGAGCAGTTTGCTCCTGGGGGATGGACCCTGTGGTATGGAGGTGTGTGGGAGCAGTTCTCAAAATGCTGCTGCCTGTGGGCAGCCCCCGCAGGCTCAGTTTAGGAAGGACAGCATCCCATGGGAGGGACCCCATGTGGAGCAGGGGCAGAGAGGGACCGTGAAGGAGCAGTGGAGACAAGTGTCAGGGACTGACTGCAGCCCCGATTCCCTGTTCCCCTGCACTGCTTGCGGGGAGGAGGTAGAAGAGGGTTGTTGGAGGGAAGGTGTTTTTAGTTTATTTTTAGTTTCTCACTGCTCTAGCTTGTTAGCAATAGGCATTTTATTCATCTCCTTATGCTGAGTCTGTTTTGCCTGTGATGATAATTGTTGAGTGAGCTCCCTGACCTTATCTTAACCTTTAAGCCCTCTTCATCATATTTTCTTCCCCTTTCCCTTTGAGGAGGGGGAGTGAGAGAACAGTTGTGGTAGAGATCAGCTGCCCAGCTGGGTAAAACCACCACAATCAGATACCCTGAAATTAATAACTCTAAAATTATTATGAAAAAGAGAACAGTAGATTATGATTAAAAAGTCTGTTCAGAACTGCATTTCACTGCTTTGTAAAACTTACATCATACAACTCATAAATTCAAGAGAAGACATGTCGAAAAAGAACTAATTTGAATTCAGTCTTTTTCCTTTCTGGTAAAATGGGCATGATCCTAGCTGGATGCTGGAGCTGTCGAGATGGCAAGAATAGTGGAAGGTCTTTGGATAAGATACCACTACCCATGCTCACTCAGCTGTCTTCAAGTTCCTCCCACGGAAATGGAACCTGTAAGTCCTTTCCCAACAATGCCAAGTAGCCTTGAAGGATGATATCACAGGGATTCCTAAGATTTTAATATAGTTTGGAACAAGATCTCCTAGGTACCTGATGGGAACCAGAAAGATAAAGTTGGTTTTCCTCAGCCAAAAAATTCATTGACTTTGCCATAAGTATAGTAAATCAGACCATGAGTTTAAGGGATTGTGAAGAAAATTCTCTCTTCCAAAGAGCAAATGGAGAAAGTGAAACATATACTCTCATGACTCCAGCAACCACAAGCAACTTAATGAAAGAATTTGTGCAGGAAATTAGAAGTCCCGTAACAAGAATTTGTAACATCAGATTAAGGGTGGTAACATATATAGTCAGACAATTGTAGTTCAACTGCCTAATTATGTGGGCAAATGAACTTATTCAGTTAATGGAGAAAGACAGATCCTTTCAGAAGGTTATCCAAACCAGGAATTTTAGTTATGTCTCTGAATCATTCTTAAGTGGAATCTATTCTCCATTGCCAGTAGAGGGAAATTAGGGCAGCTAGATGGCAAAGTGCCTAAAGCTCGATGAAGTAAATATCCTAGAAAAGAAATAACCTTGAAATTTCAACTCTGATATATTGATTTCAATAGAATGTATTACTGTTTACCATATGAAGATTTGCTCAGGACATGATGATAGATGGAAAATTGAAATTGCAGCATGCATTTACAGAATACTGACTGAGGCAGACTAAGTATCAGCACTTGGTAGGATAATAGACTGTTAAGAAATTGTGAGGTTCTAAAAGATTTGGAATTCAGTATAGCACTCACTAAAGAACTTTGTGACAACTTCAGCACTAAACTTGAAAACAATTAAGCAAATGCAACCCTAAAGCTGATCCTTAAGGAACTCAGTAACCACCATCCCTTTAGATAGTTTCTTGATCTGTCTTCCTTTAGCAAGTTATTTTCCCAGCTTATAACTTCAGTAGTCTCCTGCTGGGTGTAACATCAGAAATCTGGCAGAATATTTCTTAGATTAATTCAGTTTTATATAGACTGGATTCTGTCACTGACAGCCATGTAAATCAGAAGTAACTCTAATGAAATCAGCAATCTAACAATGGCTTAAAACATGTGTGAGAGAAGAATCAAATCCTGTCCTGCTTCCTCCCTCCCAAGTGTCAGCTAACTAGGCATTCGGGCTTTTGAAATAAATTCAAACTTCAAATGTTGTGAGAGCTGACAGTGCCAAGATCCTATAGAACACATCTACCCTTCATTCTGTCTGTTCAGCATTCATCTGAAGGCAGAATTTAGTTTGTATGCTGAACTGGGGCAAACCTACAACACTTGTTAGTATCTTTGGGCACTGGAAATACATAATGAAACTGTCAGCATAATCGAAATTATGAGATAGATAATTTATCTGCTGTAACACTGAATGAAGAGTGTTCTCCCCAGTGCTCAGAATAATTCTCTGCTTTATGTACTTGTCTAAATGCTGACCACATGTTGGGCAATATGTTTGTAGCATTTGCCCCAGTGTTTGATTTTTGAACTGGCATGCGTTCACCACTCCACGTAAGTAAAATAATCCAGGGAAAAAGCACAAAATGCCCATTAAAGAAAACAATTTCAATAACGAGTTGAGCCCCTTAGGGACAGAACTATTAAAAAAAAAAAAAAAAAGGCAATCAGAAACTTGGAGGGTGGGATTTTGTGCGTTTATTTGTATTTAAGACATCCACAAAGCCAAGATACAAAGCCAAAGAATGGGGCATTTGGTTAAAAACCTGAAGAAAGAAAGTTCATTTCTTTGTGAAGTTAACTACTGTAGATTAGAAAATGAGATCTTACCAAAACTTCCAACTATACAAAAATATTCCTTTGTTCCAGAAATCCCTCTGGGATGACATTCTTTACAGATGTTAATTTTTGTTAAGTTATATGATGTTCCACTAATGAATGGAACAAAAGTGGTTAGATGTCAATGAGAGACTGAACTAGCCAGGAATCTTTCATTATTTAGAGCTATGCATGAAAGGTTGATCAGCATTTCCATTAAAACTTGCTATTTTCAGGGGTTTATGCTCAGCTATAAACACTTTCTCAGTGTGAGTTCAGTCTAATTTTACTGATTATAATTTACGGAAGTGAGATTCTTCTTTCTAACAAGAAAAAATGGTTAAATTTGGCTGAGTTAATGTTAATTGCTTGGATAGTATTGCAAATGTGAATTCTTAACTGAAATGAAAAATGCATAATCTAAATCTGGATCTGCAAGAAGGATGACCCTGTAGGTGAATTAGATCAAAGTTAATCTTTGAGACAGTGACTGTGGCACAGGTTTTATGAGTGTTTTAAGGCAAGGCAGTTGACCTTTCTGTTTCAAAGTTTCTGACCTTAAAACATGCTTTTATAGGTAGTAGCTCATTATTTTTGATTGTTGTACAGGAGTGTATTAATTTCTTATATTAAATTCCCTACCTCCCTCCTCTGTTACACTTAAAATGCAAAAGCATAGTAATATAAAGCAGTGTCACCATCCTCAACTCTCAAGTTACTGCTTGTCATCCAAGAACCTGTCTTGTATTTACCAACAAACTGTTTCTCTAACTCATCAGAAAAACAGGTAGAGGTCTGGGAGGGGAATCAGCAATTCATCCTGAAGTGTTAGTGAAATCACTTGGTGATTTTTAGTATGTGAAAGAAATGATGTGTTAGGGATGAAACAAGGAATACCTTTTAACATGCACCATGATGATAAGCAGCCATGAAGCAGTGGTCCTAATTGCTTCAGTCTATAGTGAGCTTTAGTCTTTATCCTTCCCTGCCTACTTCCACAGACATAGCTGCTGAGGGACACAGGCGCTGTTCTAGCCCACTTCTGCACCAGCTCTTGTATAGGTATAAAGAATGGAAAAGTAAATAAATTGAAATGTTACACAAAAACACACAATACGTACACAAAAGGAGCCCAAATTCAGACATATTTTTTTTCTTTTTTTTTTTTTCCCCAGAAAGTTTAGTCTTTTCCCCTTGTAGAAACAAATAAAAGCCATTGTTTTTGACATATAGAACCTAGAAGTTTTCTTAATTTTCTCTTTAAGCAAAGATCCCTTATTTGATCAATTAATGCATCCTGAAAAATGATAATCTGCTGATACAATGTGAGTAACGTGATTTAGTGGAAAGTGTCTCTGCCCATTGCAGGGGTATTGGAAATAGATAATTTTCAAGGTCCCTTCCAACTCGCACCATTCTATGACTCCATGATTCTACGTGTTTGAATGCTTCATTACGGTTTATTTATTTATTTATTTATTGTAATCTTTGAGAACCAATACATATGAGTGGAATTTGTCTGATTTATATCCTTCTACCATAGCCCAGCTTTTCAATTGTGTTGCTTTCCAGTGACAATGATCAAAAAGACTGCTTCCTGACACTCTGTAATGTATTGCTTCTGGAGTCTCGTGAAACATGCTTCTGGAATGTCCTATTCTTCGTTACAGAATCACAGAATCGTCTAGGTTGAAAGAGACCTCAAAGATCACCTAGTCCAACCTCTGACCTAACACTAACAAGTCCTCCACTAAATCATATCACTAAATTTCCATGTTGAATAAAAAATGGCAGAGGCAAGCAGGTTCATCATATCTAAAGTTTTTATTAATAAATATCAAAACTGCTATGAATATCTACTCAGGAAGTTTGTTGCAAGGAACTCTTCTTCCAGAGCCTGTGGAATATGAATTACCTATATGTAAGCATGTACTTGTTATTTGTGTATGTTAAAAACTCTTGAAAGTGAAGCCAACTTAGCAGACACGATGTACAAAGAGTTAAGGAGATAAGGTCCCAGTCAAAAGAATCAGAGTGTTTATGTTAAATCAGACTAAACATTGAATAGTCCTTCATAAGATGGAAGAACATATTTCCCAACAAACACATTTTTATGTGTCTTCTGAATTGGCCAACTCTAACATAGGACATCTGGTTCATCTGAAATACAAGAGAAAAAAAAAAAAAAGTAAAAAAAAATCCCAACAATCAGCAAACAAAATGGACAAATTGAAAACAGCTTATTTTTAGATATAATTGTGGAACTTTGTGCTTTTCATTCAAGATACATTGACTTTTTTTTTTTTTTTTTTTTTTTTTTTTTTTTTTTTTTTTTTTCCTGCCTGTAGTTTCCTTGGATCATGAATCTCTAAGCAGACATTATCTGCTTCTGGTATAGAATGGATTGAGCAAAACATTTGTCTGCTGTTCTTTACACAGAAAAGATGGACATAGAAGAGATTCCAAAGAAAAGCCTCTTTCTCCTTTCATTTCCACTCAGGAATCTTCCTAATTTCATCACAACAGTCTGTTGTTTGTTTCTATATTAGAGTTTGGGACTCTAATATAGAAGACACATTTTGTTGATTCATTTATTAGTGTCTTTGCTTCACTGAGATATAGTACTTAATAGAGATACTGATATTTTTAAGGACTGATTCATAAAAGTAGTTTTCATTCATATTGAGTTTGTGCCTGTCATTTTTAGACCACTAGATGAAGAGATTACAGACTCAGTAATTAAGCCAGAAAATATAAATTCAGGTCAACAAAGGCCTAACTTCCCTTTGTGAGGCATGTGATGAGCCTGTGAATAATCCTGACATGTTGTTATTCTGCCTTGAGGTGCCACTATAGTGCTAGTGGAAGTGAGGACAGCAACTTCATCTTCAGTAGCAGAACTAAAAACAGCAATTTGGATTGTGTGAGCCATTTCCCTCTTTATTTACAGAATTATTCTGTAAAAGACATCAAAATGTTGCTCGTTTGCTGTTATGATTATGTTCTCAGAGGAATTAGGAGCGAACGACATAGCATGTAAATTATGGATAATGAAGTACATATGCGTAGACACTATTTGAAGTGCCCAAGGTTAATTTCTATGCAAAATAATGTTACATTTACTTGAAAATTGATTGGCTAAATGCAAATTAATGAAGAAAACTCCTTTAATTATGACATATTTATAAATTAATCAATGTACTCATTCAAAGAATACTAGATACCCTATTTGAAATATCCTCAAGATACATGTGAGCAATGAAAGTATCATTGAAATGTAAAGCAAATTATTTACACTAATCATGTGAACCATCTTGTTTTGTAGTTATCCAGATGTTTGAAATGAAAAAAGATAAATCAAAAAATCAACGAAAGAGGAAAGATCATCTTATGACTGACACAAGGGATTGGATTTAGAAAATCGGATTTCAGTTTCTGATTCTGTCACAAGCTTCCTGTGTGACCTTAGGTAAGTCATACTTTCTCTCCAGACATTGGTTTTACATCAGCTTTCAGGAAAGAGTAATATGCTTACTTCTGAACTGTTTTTTTTTTTTTTTTTTTTTGATGTTGTTGTTGTTTGTTTGTTTGTTTGTAAGATATAGTATATGCAATATTACCCCTGAAAATCTTGCACTGAATGCTTCATACAGATTTTAAAGGTCTCATCTTTTAGAGGAATGAAAGCTTTTTGGTGCGATAGGTGTTTTATGACTGAATTTATACTGTTTTGAACATTGGCCCAAGCCAGCACCCAATTTCAAGCATCATTTTATTGATGCAAGCTGGTGCTGTGTGTCTTTGGTGGATTTCCACGCAGGTAGGTAGGAAATATGTACCCACACTACCTCTTTATATAGGTACAAGAGGAACACTCTTGCAGTGTAGGTTGATAATGTATTCTATTTTTCATGTGACTTCATGTGAAAATACAGTTCTACAACAGTAAAATGTATGCTTAAATTGATATCTTAAAACCAAACTACAATTTGTAGTACCAAAAAGCATGCACAAAGCTTTCAGCCTATATTAATGTGCATCTGTGTACAAACACACATACACACCCCCCTACATCAACTGCTTCAATAAATGTAAGTCTTTTCTATATTTAACCACAACTAGTGCACTTCTCTGTAAAACTTATGCTTGCAGTATTGTGTATGAAAATCACCAAAGAAAGGAATTTAAACTGGAAACAAAACCACTGGTATCCTATAACTATGATAAATGAAGTTTATTTTCAATTTTAAAAACATAGCAGGACATTAATTCCTCACAGTGGCAGATATTTTAAAATACACAGAAAAGATATCTCAGAAATTACTTCTATTCACTGAATCTCCACACATACCATAGTTTCCCATGGTGGTTTTTATACACATCTGTAGATATCTGTACCTAGCTTCCATATTCACCTGGGGGAAATACCACTCTAAAGGTCTGATTTATCTCATATAAAGTCAACATCTATTTAAGGTCTATATTTCTCCCCATGATGTAGGATTTCTTCTCATAATGAAGGATATTATGTGTAGATGAAATGAAACTTGCTACTTGCAACAAATGTTTTAAAACATTTAAGCAATGTATCTACAGTAATAGTTGTCCATTCATGTTTCCAAGACATAGTCTTTCTAAAAAGTCTTTTTTTTTTTTTTTTTTTTTTTTTTTTTTTTCCAAAGGGCTAAGAGAGCTTTTTAAAATAAAAGTAATAGTCCTCTATTTTTATGGAAGTTTTTATGGATGTCTACCCACGAGGAAGGAATGAATCAACAAGTTATGCTATACCAGTTGGGTGAATAATATCCTTCACACTCTTTCTGCAGTTTGGCTACCCCTGACATGGATACCCAGCCTCCGTATGTGGCAAGTCCATGGCACTCAGCTTCATCAAATCAACAAGTGCATTTTGCTTACTACATGGCTAGAAAACTGCATCATATTACAGTTTTCCAACAGATATAGACAGTCATAACAAATAAAAGAACTTTAAAGAATTGAGGAATCATCACATATTGGAGAGTTTAATGAAGACTAGACAAAATTTAGTTGTAGTTCACTTCAAGATTTGTATCTACTATTTAAATATTCTTGATTTACACCAGAAGCTTCCATGAGGTTGGTGTAAGAATCATCTCCTTAATAATCATTATTTCCGTTTCTTTCTTTTTTTTTTTTTTTTCCTTTTTCTCCCCTCTGGCCTTCAAGTGAATGAATTGTTAAGTGCTCATTACAAATGAAATATTATTTAAACAGCTTTATTATATTTAACTGGCAGTTTTCATAGATTCACAGATTTCCTTAAAGCCAGAAGGGACCATTACATCATCTAGTCTGACTTGTATCATGCTGACTGCAGAACCACATCAGTTTCTCTTGCAATGAACTATGTAAACTATTTGGTTGCAGCTCATCTTTTAGAAATATTTTTAATCTTAATATAACAATAAGAAATGAAGAATTTGCCACTTTTTGTAGTAGTCTGTTCACAGTATGAAATATCCTTGCAGTTAAAAATGTGTGTTATTTTTGCTGTGGAAGAACTGCTGAATTTAATTCAAACTTCCTTAAAGTTAATTCCACCTTCCACTTAGTTTTCTTTTTAAGGATACTTAGAGCTTTATTAAATAAATTCCTTTGGACCATTCTTTTGAGTTCCATCAGTTATTTGCAAATTGGAGTTTAGCTTGCTCATTGGAGAAAAGCACAAACAAAATTAGTTAAGTGTGGCTCTGTTTTTTTTTTTTTTTTTTTTTTCCTTTTGTTTGACAATAACAATGAAAAGATTTTGGGTAGCTTTGCTTGAGATCAAAGGAGTAAGATGAGCTTTAGGGAGCACATTTGCACAGCTTTAAAGTTAAGCATTTACAATCAGAAAACCATTTTTTTTTTTTTTAATTAAATGAAGGTTAGAAACCCTCATTAGATACCCATACCAATTCTGTTATAATACATGTATAACTCTTGCACGTTTAAGTATTGCAGTGTCATCAGTGTTGATAATGTGGAATTAAAGCCCTCTCTTGCAATTCACTTGGTGGATCAGAAACAGCACAAAAATATTATTTTTTGTCTTCACTACTTCAAAGAAAAATAGGTAATTTCCTAGTACTTTTGAGTTTCTAACAATTTTAAGAAACAGACTAAAATTGAAAAGACAGTGCAAGGCATTATGAAGAATGGGAAAAAAAATGAACTGAATGCAAAACATTCTAAAAATACCCTTTATATGTATGTTTGAAACAAGCTGTTTGAAAACTTGAAGCTAGTGTTTTTGCATTCATAAGCTGAATTCTCTGTGAATATTTCCTTTCATAATGAAGCTTTTTACACTAATGACGTGCTAGTCACTGGAAAAAAGTATATAGCCTGACATGAATTAGTAACCTTACCAAATCAGCACTGCAGTGACCACAGTGATGTAGGTGGTGTGGGGACAGAGAAAGGCTTTAAGAGAACCCCAGCTCCATTGGACTTTAAAAATTCCCATGAGCTTCAGAATCAGTCAACTCTGGAATCTCAACTGCAGATTTTTTTTTTTTTTAATATGGTTCTTGTTTCACCAGCTAGTTATTCAGATAAAATACAAAAATGTGGCAAGTTTATTAGTGCCCTAAAACCTGTAATAGAATTATTTAAATTCATATCAACACTTTCAGATGAGAAAAGTGTGTGTATCTTATCCAGAGTAAGAGAAACACAAAACGTGAATACAAAAAAAAAAAATAAATAAAGGGGGGGGGAAGACTGGGATCCAGAAAATTCTCATCCTGTCTGTGTTGCTGACTTTATCTTCTCAAAATGAAACCATATGGTGGAAAAAAAAAAAAGGCAATGAAATTGACTTTGTAATTTTAAGACCCACTTGACATATTAGGGCTGGAAATCACTGTGTCTCACTGTTGTCCAATTTCCCATTTCTAATACAAGAAACCAATGTTGATTATCAGACTGGTAGGCTACCTGTGCAACACTACTTAGCAGAAGTTCAGGAGCTGAACAAGGCATCTTTCTTTGATATGACAGCATAACTCCAGCAACATTGTAGTTAGCTTATTAGCATGTTTGTGAACAGGGAAACAAAGCAACATCTAAACTTGTCAAAATTAGCATCAGTGTGATACTTTCTCATACACAGCAAGAGAGAGCACAAAGCCTATGTGTTATTTACAGTGTTCTTGAGCTTTAATTCTTGAAAGCTGCATTGCATTTTTATTCTTCTGTCATTTTTATTCCTCCTTTTATTCCTCTTGTGAAGATTAATTACTGAATGTTTCTAAATGATTTGGCAATGACAACTATCACAATAATTTATGATAATGGAACACCTACAAACATTTTTTTTCAGCAACAGAAAGTTTGAAAGGTCAACATCAGCCTAGGTTTGGTTTACAATTAAAATTTTCTTTATTAAAAAAAAAAAAAAAAGACCAAACAAAATTGAATCTAGCATAGGGGATGGTAATCACAAGCTCAGAATATGTTAAAATATAATGTTTTCTTCCTTTAGGGAAAAACTCAGTTCATTCATTTTATGTTTTCAACATTCCCTTGTAGTTATGCGAATTCTGAACAACATAATTGTTCATGCATACAATCTGAAAAATTAAATGGGCCAGGAGAAAAATACCAGACTACATTATTTTGTATTCTATAGGAAATGTAAAAGCATATAGGATAGAATTAGCTTTAGCAATATGACAATGGATACTGAACTGGGATCATGAAAACAGGTTAGTATGGAAAAAATATTTCAGGTTTACTAACATGAAAGCATAAAAATAAATTATCCAGAATTATTTTGAATTAAGATATTTAATTATCATCTTTAATCATAATCTATCTTTTGTTCTGCTCTTTCTTCTCTCTCTCTCTCTCTCTCTCTCTTTTAAATTAGGAATCTGACAAAAACTGTATGGGTACACTCAGTTGCCTAAACAACTTTAGCTGCCCAATAACTAAATTTCTCTCTTTGGTCCTTCATGACTTCTGAAACACCGATGTGACCTTCAGAGATGGGCAGCTTTTCTTACTTCTGTATGTTGTGCTCTCTGAGAACTATGTCCAAGCTATTAACACTTAGAAAATATTTCATTTGCAGACTCTTTTTTTTTTTTGTTTTCTGCTTTTGCCATAATTCTTTGTCATACTTCTCTCTATCAGTCAGAGCCTTTACATACAAGTGTGGAGAAATAAAAAATTCAGTACAGAAACCCTACTAAAACCTGACTCCACTCTTAAAAACAAACAAATAAACAAAAAGCAACATGAGATGATTTCTTGATGATTTCTTAGAATGATGAGTGTAAAGAGTTAATTGATTTTGGATTTCTGAATATTTACTAGAGATCTGTGTTTATTCTTGATATTAGAAGGTTAATGATACTTGCCTTGTATCTGACTTTCTGCCTGGCCATGTAAACTTTTAGGGGGGTTCTCAGCTTGCCAGCACAAATTCACTATCTAAGTCTACCTGCCAGGAGAAACTCACTACTTAAGTTTAGCAATGCCATCTCCAGACATAATAACAACGAAATTATGTTGTAATAAGTAGAGGAGGAAGACACATGGCTCTTGTCCGAGCTGGTTTCATGGAAACAGTTAGCAAATTCTGACTGTACAGCTCCTTCCAGTTTGTTTGGAAGACACTTGCAACAAGAAATATGATAATAGTAGTAATAATAACTTAATTTAGTCATTTTTCCCTAAGAAGCAGAGAGATAACCACACATCGTTCTATGTAGTTGTCCTGGTTTCAGTTAGAACAGAATTAATTTTCTTCCTAGTAGCTGGTGGAATGCTGTGTTTTGGCTTAGGATGAGAAGAGTGCTGATAACACCCCGATGTTTTAATTGTTGCAGAGCAGTGCTTATACCAAGCCAAGGACATCTCAGCCTTTTGCTCTGTCCTGCCAACAGGCAAGCTGGGGGTGCAGTAAGAGCTGGGAGGGGACAGACCCAGGACAGGTGACCCAAACTAGCCAAAGGGGTATTCCATACCATCTGACGTCATGTTAAACAATATATAGGGGTGGCTAGCCGGGGGGAGGGGGCCGGACTGCTCGGTTAGGCTGGGCATCGGTCAGCGGGTGGTGAGCAATTGCATTGTGCATCACTTGTTTGTACATATTATTATTATTTTCCTATTATCACCATTGTATTATTATTATTATTATTGTTATTATTACTTTTGTTATTATTATTTTCCTGTCTTATTAAACTGTCTTTATCTCAACTCACGGGCTTCACTTTCCATTTCTCTCCCCCGTCCGAGAGAGGGAGGGGGAGGGGGAGCGAACGGCTGCGTGGTGTTTAGCTGCCGGCTGGGTTAAACCACGACAGTAGTCACAAAAAAACAGGGAATAGCAGATCTATGACTTTCATTATGGTGAATGTCAAGAGGTGCAGATTATCAGCATCAAAGGAAGATGGGCCCTTGAACTCTT
>NC_045560.1:142685122-142775122 GCF_009819795.1 Aythya fuligula | reverse complement strand
GTCATTTTAATCATTGACATTACAGTGACATTACTGTCATTTTAATCACTGCATATACTGAACTGTACTGAACTGTGTGTTGTACTCAGTGAACCGGTGACTGAGGGATTCTTACAAGTGCTGAGGTGAATACAGACAATTTCCTGAAGCAGTAGACACTTCACTTTGATTTTTGATGCCTCTTTCTGCCTGAGGAATACGGAACAGAGGGATGGTTTCTCCCATGTGCTGACAGAGGGAGCAACGCACAAGCAGCCTCTGTGGTCATTCTACAAGAATGTTGAAGCAGCCCTTATTGGAGAAGTAATTGAATGATGCTGCTTGGGAAATAGTTAATCAGGTTAATATATTTCAGTGGGAGACTTCCAACATTTCTGACATTCCAACATTTCATGTAGAAAATAAATAGATAGATAGATAGACAGGCAGACAGATAGACGGATAGATAAAAACTCTCAAAAGACAGAAATGCTGAATAAAGAAATCCAGTGGAGAAATCAAGTCAACAACAACAACAACAACAAATTAGGTTTGAAAATCAACAGAAACTTAAGAGAAGAAAAATAAAACCCAAGATTGCCTCAGGAACCTCACACCTTATTGCATAACATACTGAAAAGGGCAAAAAGGCTCATATACTTTCTGCAGTGTTAATTTTGCTTCAGGCTCTAGGTGCATGTTGAGATCTGTTTGAGCATTCTTTTTCAAAAACTCCAAGAAACAACTCCTCTTCACATGACACCATAAGGAGTAGAATCAGTGTAATGTCAGGGACGTTTAAAAAAAAAAAAAGTATGAAATGAGAGAAAATATTTGCTGTATATTGAGATAATATATTGAGCTATAATGGTTCAGGAAGAATACTTTTGCAAAGGCTATTTTTGAAAAATGCCAATAATGAAAAAGGTCATTCCTGAGAAAATGCTAATTCTTTCTTATAAATGAGAGTAGGACCAAATCTGCCCCTTGAAATTGTTCATCACAAATTCTTGAGAGTATATTCATTTTAATAAAACATTTAAAATATATTATGATAATATATTTATAAAAGACTGATCCATATGGCCTGGGGTGAAAAGACCAAAATTTAATTGGTTGTAAATAAGCATATCACATTGAAATCAAAATCATTTGTCTAATTTGTGTTTCCACACAACTTAAATTTTTGTTCCAAGCCTGAAAAGTGAGAAATTCCTCACTGTGGTAGACAGAAGACCCCAGAGGTTGAACCTGACCTATTGTCTAGGGAGGTTTGGTGCTTGCCAGTGCTCATATCTAGGATGATCTAGACTGCCAAGACTTGTCTGTCTCTCAGGCTAGTAGTCCTACTGCTCTTCCACATGTGAATCTGCAAGGGGAAATCAAAAGAATATAAATCTTGACTACTTGTCTCTGGAGGTGGGAGCCAAAGGCATGGGAGCCCAGATGTTGTTCTCCTTGGTCCTGTCAATGAGAGGGAAAAGCTTGAGGAATGTATGGATCCTATGGGTCAAGACCTGGTGCCACCAGAGGGTGTAAGGGTATTTGAAATGTCAGATAATCGGTTTCATTGATTTATCTGGTTAAGGACTATTCGGTGTAAAATAAATAACAGATAAGTAAGAAATTAGTTAGCATGCATATCCACAAATATTAAGTGTGGCAATGAAGGCAAAAAAAGACCAGAACCCACTAGCCACCTCAGACTGATAGGTCCTTAGAGGAGCACCTCAGGCACTGCCTTGAAGAGTGTTGACCTGAATTTGCCATTGATACAAATTAGGAAACAAGACTGTCATGAGTATTGTGCAATATTTGAGTGGACTTGCAGGATTGTGTAAAACTTATTATAGGATGTCAGGTGTAAGGCCAAAGGTAAGGAAAGGGAGGAAACAGGACATTTTGATGAAGAACCAGCAAAGGAAAAGGGGGACTAGGGGAATAAAAGGGTCTGTGGTATGTAAGCAGGCAGCCAGTCAAACCTGTCTAATTGAGTCCTACACCCGATGATCAGCCTATCCTATTTTATTAAATATTCCTAACTTTTTTTTTTCTTTGCAATCTCCCTCTACCCTATGTGTGAGTGCTGCAAGATGTGTAAGTGGTAAGAACGGGAGGAGGGACCTTTGTTTACAAGTCCTAATCATATGTGTAGTATTGTATGAGAAATTAGTGATCCCCATAACAGTTAATCCATATCTCTATGATGGATACTTTGTGACTGCTACTTAATCAAGGCATATTTAATCAGTATTTTAACTGATGTATACATATTACATAATTAGTCCATTTATATAGAATGTGTGTATAATCTAAGTATATGTATAGGGTATTGTTTTGTGAACTTGAAATATTATATGCACTTTTTCATGACCTTTGACTTTTTACTGAGACAAGAGTTTTAGAGATTATTGCCTAGAGGACTGTTCAAAGTTATGCCCACATTCCAGATTTGGTTGCTGTCTGCAGTTGATGAATCTGTGTTATGAACAAGACCCTACCACAACGCTGGTGAATTTAGAGCTGGGCTAAGATGTGCTTTGTGCAGCATGCTGTGCCCTCAGCAGAGGTTCATTCTATGCTGTATTGTTTTGCATTTCCAGCATCAGGAGGGATGTAAGATTTTAAAACTAGCTATCATATTTTCAAGGTTATTAATAAATAGTTATCCATCCTGCAAGCTTTTTTGCCTTTTGTATTGGCATCCAGAAAGAACCAACACTTCCCTAGGGCAAAACAGCCAAGAACCAACAACTGGAGGGATTGGTGCATTAATCCATGCATGTGTTGAAAGTGCCAGGAACTGGGAGGACCATGAGCCACGGGACTTGAAGGTCTGGATGGGACCAGGGAGGGGGCACAATGAAAATGAAAGGTCTAAATGCCAGCTACTGGGGTTACCTGGGAGTGGTTATTGTTCCCCAATGAATTCAATCCTGTGTGCACATCTTTGTATGTTTAATTTGCTATGAAACTTCAGAGATGAATAACTGAAAAGTAGAAGACTTGCACATGGAGAGATGCAGTGTCTGAGCCAGGGATGGGTGAGAAGCTCAGTGTGCCTATGCATGGATATTAGGCAGACTGAGAGCCTGTACTAATATTTGAGGGACCTGTGATTAAATGGGTGCTTCTGATATATGTGTTAGTTCATGCATCATGTGTCAAACTGGAGTAGTTGGAAAGAAGACCTCTGTACTCTGTAAGGAAGCCCACATATGTATGGGTATGGATATTTGATAAAATTAGGGGCTGTGTGTGATCTGCACATTTGTGTGTGCATGTGCCCCTCTGGTATACACACTTAACCCCACCACTGGCTGAACCTAGAAGCAGAAACAGTGTCAGACATATCTATGGGACAGGGATGGAGAGACTTTGGGGGACCCTCCTGGGGACCCAGACAGCACTTGCCTAGGCTTCAGCAGCCAGGAAAGGGGAATCCTCAATACATGGAGTCTGCTGGACTCAGCAGATCCCATACCATACCTAACAGAGGCATTTGTTTTTTACAACCATGGAACAGTCTTTGAGCATTGAGGACTACTAGGAAGAGACTAAATCCACCTGATCAAATTAGGCAAAAATATCTTTGCCAACAGGGTAGCCAATCCGGACAGGAGAGATTTAAACTGTGAATGGTGTTGGGGGGTGATGACAACTCATACTGGGAGAAAGCAAACTTCACCCCTTTCTGCAAAAAGGGCAAGAATAAGGATTCAGGGAACTACAGGCTAGTCATCCTGTGAAGTCCACCTCACATCCTGCATGATGGAGCACATCTGTCTTGACACTATTCCCAAAGATACAAAGGACAAGAAGGTACCTGAAAGTAGGCAACATGGATTTATACAGGGGAAATCATGCCTGACCAACTTGATAGCCTTCTATAATGAGACAAATGGCTTGGTGATAAGATGAAAACAGTGGATATTGCTTATTTTCGATTTGGCAAGGCTTTCAACACTGTTTCCCATAATATTCTCATAGATAAGTGGACAGCGAGGTGAAACTGACTGAACTGCCAGGAAGTGTAGCTGAATGTCACTCAGTACTGGTACTACTGGAGATTGAGAGAGCAGGGACTGTTCAGCCTGGAGAAGAGAAAGCATTGGGGAATCTTGTATATGGAATCTATCTTTTGAAAGTAATGGAAGGGAGTAAAAGAAAAAAAAAAAAAAAAGAAAGTAGAATCCAGGTCATGGATGGTCTCAATGGGCTCAAACAGGTCAGCAATGGGCTCAAACAGTAATATAGGAAATCCTACTTAAACATAAATAGGGGTTTTGTTTGTTTCTTCTTTGTATACTCTATCCACCCCTCCCCACATTTTTATTTTTTTTTTTTTAAGTGTGTCAGTGGTCAATCCCTGGAACAGGTTTCCTAAAGAGGCTATGGAGTGTCCATTCTTGGACACTAAAATCTATTGGAAACAGGACAGAGCACCCTGCTGTACTAGATACACTAGATGATCCACAAGTACCTCATTCATTCTGTGATTCTGATAGTTATTTATTTCATTCTGGAACTAATACTATATTCACTAATGCTGTGATATATGAGCAAAATCCTTCTCCTCTGCTATAGCTGCAGTGAAAGTCATTTGATGCTTAAAGTACACATTGGTGACGATACTAAGTCCACTAACATGACAAAAAGACATTATAGATAAATCAGAGCAGTAAACTGATAATTTTAAAAATATGTTTTCTAAAACATTTTTAAAAGAATTTCCTTTAAAAATGAAAGCAGATAGAAAACTGTTCTTCCCTGTATTTATTGTGATGTACATTTCAAGGGCTAAGCCTGAGCAGTTCTTAAATTGTTTATTAGAATAAGAGTAAATATTTGATATACACTATTTTTAAGCTTGATAGAACTATCAACACCAAGAACATGCAACTTTTTCCAGGCCACATATGCAACAACAAATATGCCAACGATTTTAAAATCAGGTATTAATGTCAAATTATTAACCAAAATACTGCCAAAACAAAGTTACTGAATTCTAAATGAATTATGCAGAGTTGAAACTGTTCAGTTAATTTGTATGTCTGAATTTGGAAACGGGGTTTAAAAAGAGATCTCTACTATTAATCTGATCAGTAAAAATAAAATTGTCATGTTCTTTATATGATGTATCTGATGTTTGGATATACAGTGGATTACACTTTGTGTATTGGATTTAGATTACTGGATTTAGTAGAAATTCAAATTTATACTTTCTAACATAGATTTTACTTATTAAAAGCTACTAGATTTGATATTCTTCAACTAAAAAATTTGGGAATTCATTGTATACTTGCCTCATTATATGCTTTTAGTGAGACCTGACTAACAGATTAACATAAAGTCAGTTATTGTGGCTGATACAAAACTGAAGAGATGTAAGGAGAATCGTTACGTTTTACAAGATAACCACCAGAATTTTCCATGGCCACCCATGTATTAAAAGCCAGAAGATAAGAAGATTCCTGTAGTCATTCATGTGCTCAGAAATAGATCAATGTCGCCTCTAGCAAACCATTTTTTTTGGTCTGTTGTTGTTGTTTTTGAAACAAGTTTTCACCTCTGTTCATACTGCCTATAAATGGAAAACAGTTTCTGTAAAGACTTTAATATACAGCATGTACTTCCAGTGATTCTACACTAATACATATACCAATGCTAAGTATAGTGGAAGAATCATCACTGCTGATTATTCAATGCTACAAACTATATCCCTTTGCAAGTTCCTTGTTCCTCCAGAAAGTCAGCAGCACATCCCTGTTCGGTAACATCAGCAAACCTGCTCAGGTTGCATCCCACTCCTGTATCCAGATAATTGATAAAATTGTTGAAAAGGACTGGCCCTATAACTGGGCCTTTGAGAACATCACTAGTGACTGTCCACAAGCAAGATGTAGCCCCATTCTTTACACTCGTTGAGATCCACTGTTGAGCCAGTTCATCATCCATCATAGTGTGAACCGGTTTATCTCACAATAGACAACTAGTCCTGAAGGATGCCATGAGAGATAGTATCAAAGACTTTACTAGAATCTAGAAAGATTGCATACGCTGCCTTCCCTTCATCTACCAAGCAGGTGACCTTATCATAGAAGGAGTTCAAAATTAATAAGGCGAGACTTTCCCTTGATGAACCCATATTGACTATGCCTTGTAACTGCTTTGTTCTTTAAGTACCTTTCAGTATCCCCCAAGACAATCTTCTCCATAACTTTTCCGGAGCCTGAGGTTAGACTTACAAGTCTGTAGTTTCCTAGGTCTTCTCTCATGCCCTTTCCATGGACAGGTAAAACACTGGCTAGCTTCCAGTCAGCAGGGACCTTCCTACACTCTCACAACCTTTGGTAGACTGTTAAGATGGGTCCAACTATAACATCCACTAATTCATTCAGCACTTAGGAGTGAATCCCTTCAGGCCCCATGGACTTCTGAACAGTTTGAATTTTCTAAGCTTTCTTACAGTATTAAAAAAAATCAACATAGACACTCAGGATGGTTAGCAGCACAAATAACTATTAATTACACTATTACATTATTAATTACAGTAAAAAATACCACTATTTAAGTTTTTAATTATTAAGAGAGGACTAGAAGGTTAAAATGAAGGGTGGCTATAGAATAATGGGAATAGTTCAAGTATTAGAGTATTAATAAGGAGGCTAGAAGGAATGAGCATTTAGAATGAGCTTTTGGTCAGACAAAATCAGCTTAGTAATAGAAAAACACAGAGATAAACTATGTTGAAGAGTGGAAAAGATGTGTCATTGCTAACAATAATGTGAGAAATTTAGGCCAATGAAAAATGAAATTACATGGGCACTGGTACCTTGATATGAATGCAGACATGGCCACCAGTGAGGATAGAAGATTGTATTCTTCATTCTCACTCCATTGTTAATTTGGAAACTTTCGATTTCAGCAGATCAATCTACATCCTGAGGAACTCCTCTGATAAAGGGGCCCAACTAAATTTGGAAAATTATTAAATTAAAATTTAAAGAATTATACATCAAGGGTGACTGACTAAAGATAGAAATCTCTGTACATGTTAGGAAAAGAGAAGTAAAGCGTATGAGAAAGCATGAGGGTCAAAAAGAGCTTTACTTTCCCACGTCAGCAAAGTGAGGAGAATTATAATTATGCTTAAGTTTTGTGGTGAATGGAGTGTTGGTTGAACATGTTTACATTTCTTCCTTTCTTCCCTTTCTCTACTTTTCCTGTGTGTTGATCCCATACTAATAATAAAAACTTTTTTTTTTTTTTCTTATGAAGGCCTTTTAGATTTCTGTGTGTTAGCAAAGGGACTCTTATTTAAGAAGATCTGTTTATGTGTTGCTAGCAGAGAATAAAAAAAATGCTCTTAATCCTGGGATGATTCACAAGACCAGTAGATGGTTTCTTTTTCTGGGAACAAAAAAGAGATTCCAGAGAGCCATTACCTTGGAAATCCCAACCTAGATCCGGCTCATCAAGAACTAACTGCTCCTTCAAGAGCTACCATCCCTTCCAACAACTCTCTACCTACTGAAATTTGTCCAAATAAGGAGATTGTGATATCATGCCTGGAAGGAGATTGGTCATATATTCCTGTCCCATGCACATCATAGTTACTGCAATCCTTCAGCTGGCACAGGAGATTGTGCAGTTGATTCAGAAGCATTTTAGACTGACTGCTGATCAAGCCCATTTATTTTTCCTTATTCTTAATTGCTTCTGTCCCACTCACCATGGCTCAACCTTACTCTTTAACCCGTTACATGGTAAGGTTTTGGTGGCAGCAGGGGGCCATAGGGGTGGCTTCTGAGAGAAGAATCCAGAAGCTGCCCCACATTAGATAAGGGCCCCACCACTGGCCAGAGACAAGCCAATAAGCTATGTTTCTCTCTGTGACAGCATATTAAGAAAAAACAGCTGGGGAACAGCATTTGGGAAAGAGGGAGGACTGAGAAACAGCCTTGCAGGAATTTCTAATCACTCTGAAAGAAAGATCCATATTTTACATACATTCCCTATATTGGACATTCTATAATATTATAAAAAATGTCAAATGCAAACACTTGGATCTCCCCATACCTTATATTCCACCCCCACACAGTTCAAACACTGAGATGCAGTCATTATGATGAATAAACTGATCAAACAATTTTTAAGGCTATGTAGAACAAAGGAATTAGAATTATTCTGAAACACTGCCATCTTGAGATATTTAGAAGAAGGAAAAAAAAAAAAGCAAGAGAAAAGGAGAGGTTCTGCTGTCCTACATACTCACGTTAAACATGCAAATGCTTTATTTTCTCTTCCCAATGTAAGCATTTTTATCTTGTTACATTTCTGAATACTCTTCTCAGGAAAATGAATGTATTTGAAAAAAAATAAAACATTATTTTGCATATATGCTGTATGAAACTTTAGCATTTATTGAGAAAAATAATTTTTTGAGAAAGGGAAACCAAAAAGATTTTTTTTTTAAGATTAGATTTGTTGAATTGGATATTTAGTTTTTAAACCCTTTACTTTGTTCCTTTTAAAAATATTTTTTTCCTTTTTCTTTTCTTCTAATCATTTGGACATAGTGTAGGGTGCAAAAAAACAACAATAATTGTAAAAGAAAAGGCAGACTCAAATTTTTATAGTTTTTCTTGTTATTTTTTATGAATAAATTTAACAAAAAAGCATTGCTTACCTTGAAATGCAGTATGTTTGGCAGTAAATTGCAAATGGCAGTATCTCACCTTTGGGATATTTATACCTTTGAGCTGACAGTTAGCCTGAGCCAGCACTTGGAAGTACAAAATATGCTCTGCCATTCTACTTACAATAACGAAAATACCAGTAATGTATACTACAATGAAAAGACCACTTTGTTTTATGTGTTTTAATTCTAATTATTTATGAAATATGAAATATTCTATCAGTAATTCTAACATCCAGCTTGCATTTGCAGTTTAGCCAGATACAAAATTTCTAGTAAATATGCTGCAATTACTTATTTATGACATTGTTTATATCAGAATGTACAGCTGTACAAGGATTATTCTTTTCACCTGTTGAAATATAATCAACATTGGCTTTGAATTTAACATCTATTCTATGCACTTGGACAAGAAAGCAGACTAGTTTAGTGACATGAAATTAAAATGCTTACATTATCACATAAAAATACAAAGATAAAGATAATATGATGTAACTTAGGAACTTTATGTAGAGGAATATGGTGATTCTTCTGCTGGCAGGGACTGATCAGAAGTAACTAGAACATAGTATAAATTTTTCATCAGTTAACAGCCATCCCAAGAAGGAACAAAGTTACTACAAAGCATTTCTTTCTTTTCAAATTAACCCTAGTTAAATTGTCCTTTCTTAAGAAAAAGGGCTATAAATGCCTTGGCTAAAATCAAAATAAAAATATATTTTATTTTATTTTTTAGGGGTAAAATCTATATGTTTCTCTAAAATAAAATAAATCTAATATATTTCATGTGTCAGTAGGAAGTGAAGCTATGCATAAATTTATTCTTACAGATGGAATCTCACTGGCATTAGGGGCACACAGACAGGAAGTGCAGAAGCTCACACTTACCATCTCTTACCATCAGATAGGTTTTGCTACTTCCATGAGCTTTTGCAGTCTTACAGGTTAATAATGTTGATTACCTGTACTCTACCACATCAACAAGGTCTGTGCTGTCTCCTTTCATTACATTAAATAACAAACATAGATATTATTCTAGAGGAATCATGTAGATTTCTGAAGCGGATATAAAATACTTAACACATCCAAACAAATAACAGTTTATTAAAAGCAAAGCAAAGCAAAACAAAAAAAAAACAGCCTGAAGTGTAGCTACACACACACACGTACACAAAAGAGTAGATGCAAAACAATGTAAAGTCAATAATTGATACTTTACAAATTTCTTTCCCATACATGCAAAAAGATGCTTCGAATGTTTTAATCCAGTGATTTATTTATTTATTTATTTATTTACTTTCAGGACTTCGGGGAAGTAGGAAACAGTTGCATATACCTTCATTTATAGAAAATTTACTTCATCTTAAGTTTAAAGGGAAAGTGTAGTCATGGCACTCTGAGTAAGCATGAAGACGAATTTATTTTTTTGCTTCTGTTTTTACTTGTATTTTACTTTTATTATTCTTTTTAACTTAGAAGATGTACGTATTATCCATTTAATCAACATGGATGCTCACATTCATATTATAAAAAATAATGGGAAGAAAAACAAACAAACAAACAAACAAAAAAACAACAAAAAAAAAAAAACAACCTTTATTTTTCACATAATTTCACTGCAAAGGAAGGTTAACATAGCAGTGTAAGACATACTGCTTTTCATTAGAGAAATCAATGTGTAAGCATTTTCTCACTGACATCAGTGACGCTGACTCACTTGGGGGGCAATCTAGCCAGAGAACATTTCATTTCTGAATTA
The DNA here is from genome assembly GCF_009819795.1 of Aythya fuligula. NCBI lineage: Eukaryota > Metazoa > Chordata > Aves > Anseriformes > Anatidae > Aythya > Aythya fuligula. Next base: position 142,764,683 of record NC_045560.1, on the reverse strand, counting down.
CAATATTTCCAAAATGTTTTTGATCTGGAGCAAGTCCAGCACATTCAGCACAAATCTTAGACTCTTGTGGAATTTCACTCCCTATAGAAGATCAATAAAAGTTTAATGAAATTCAACATCAATATCATTGCATACTGGGAGCCATCTAAAAGATGGGAGTAGGACAAATATGTTTCTATGCAGTTCTTTTTGACTGGAACTGCTGAGATACAACTAACAGTTCAATTCCCAATATCCTAGCCAACCCCATGTGAAACATGAGCTACATTCCAGCCCAGAATCAGTCTTTCCACAATGCAGAGGTCCTCCTCATATTTAGCAGAAGTAAATAGCAAAATTTCAAAGATCAGAGAAGCAGTGTTTAGCTAGAGATTAATGCAGTCGGTGGTAGATTTTCTGATACCAAATTGTTTGCCTCACTGGAAAAATGGTTCCATGTATTCTGCAAATATGCTGTTATGCTATTTGGGAATTATAAAGAGATGATATATTTTTTATCAGCTCAGCTACATCAAGGTAAGCAGGAATTTATTTCTTCTTTGATGTTTTTCATCTTGGAAATTATGGGTTAAAGCAAGACGACTCTCTTTCATGTTTTGTCTAAGATTCAGTGTTGGGACATATGACAGAACCAATTGCATACTGATTGGCTGTTTCTTGGAGAAAAGTGCCACTGCAGTAAATAAAATGGATTTCTATTGGTAAAGTATTTATTACATTAAAAAGGCATTTTTTCAAAAGAGGTATTTTAAAAGGACATCATACATAAATTCTTTTTGGAAAACTTCAAGGTGACAAAGTATGAAACCTTCTGTTACAAGGATTAATATGAAGCTTTTAGAGCACATATCCCTGATGAAACATTTTTCATTCTATATATGTTTCTTGCTGCTTATATAACTCTTATGAAATAGCTTTTAGAGTTTTAAAACTCAATTAAAAATAATAACAGGAAAGTTCTACTGACTTCACATTAAGCTTTGCACATATAAGTACAAAATTTTTCTTTTCTAGTAAAGGCTGCAAAAATATTTTGCCAGATGTATGGTTTAGTGAATAAAGTGAACAAGGAACTGTAGAGTCCAGAAGGTGGCTACTAACTAGCAGTGTACCTCAGGGATCAGTCTGGGGAACAATACTTTTTAATTTCTAACTTCAAATGTTTACAAATATAGATGACAAGTTGGAGCACACTCTGCAGGTTTGTGGAGGACATCAGACTGAGGGGAGTGGTCAGCAGATTGGAAGGGGGCACTGCCATCACAGGTACTTTAACAAACATTATAAATGGACCAAACATGAAGTTCAACAGAGGAATTGTCAAAGTCTGCAACTGGGAAGGAACAATAGAATGCACGAGTACAGGCTACAATCCAAACATGATGGAAAGCAGCTATGTAGAAAATACGCTGTGGATCATAATAGAGATATTGAACAAAAGCCAAACATGTGCCTTGTAACAAGGAAGGACATGCTCCTGGGCTGCATTAAGCAGAACACTGCAAGCAGTTCAAGAGATATAATTTACAAATAATTTTACAAATACATCAACACAAAACAGAGGACTAAGGAGAATCTCCATCCTTTACTGGATTCAGGGGGTAACCTAGTTACAAAAGATGAGGAAAAGGCTGAGGTGCTTCATGCCTTCTTTGCCTCAGTCTTTAGCGGCAATACTGGTTGTTCTCTGGATACCCAGTACCCTGAGCTGGTGGAAGGGGATGGGGAGCAGAACGTGGCCCTCACTATCCACGAGGAAATGGTTGGCAACCTGCTACAGCACTTGGATGTACACAAGTTGATGGGGCCGGATGGGATCCACCCAAGGATACTGAGAGAACTGGTGGAGGAGCTGGCCAAGCCACTTACCATCATTTATCAACAGTCCTGGCTATCGGGGGAGGTCCCAATTGACTGGCGGCTAGCAAACGTGACGCCCACCTAAAAGAAGGGACAGAGGGTAGACCCGGGGAACTATAGGCCTGTTAATTTGACCTCAGTGCCAGGGAAGCTCATGGAGCAGATTATCTTGAGTGTCATCACGCGGCACTTACAGGGCAAGCAGGCGATCAGGCCCAGTCAGCATGGGTTTATGAAAGGCAGGTCTTGCTTGATGAACTTGATCTCCTTCTGTGACAAAGTGAAGCACTGGGTGGATGAGCGAAAGGCTGTGGATGTGGTCTACCTTGACTTCAGCAAGGCTTTTGACACCGTTTCCCACAGCATTCTCCTCAAGAAACTGGCTGCTCATGGCTTGAACTGGCGTATGCTTCATTGGGTTAGAAACTGGCTGGATAGCCGGGCCCAAAGAGTTGTGAATGAAGAGCGGTGAATGAAGTCAAATCCAGTTGGAGGACAGTCACTACTGGCATTCCCCAGGGCTTGGTGCTGGGGCCGGTCCTCTTTAATATCTTCATCGATGATCTGGATGAGGGCATTGAGTGCACCCTCAGTAAGTTCGCAGATGACACCAAGTTAGGTGCATGTGTTGATCTGCTCGAGGGTAGGAAGGCTCTGCAGGAGGATCTGGATAGGCTGGACAGATGGGCTGAGGTCAACTGCATGAAGTTCAACAAGGCCAAGTGCTGGGTCCTGCACCTTGGGCGCAATTACCCCAAGCAAAGCTACAGGCTGGGAGATGAGTGGTTGGAAAGCTGCCTGGCGGAGAAGGACCTGGGAGTGATGGTTGATAGTTGGCTGAATATGAGCCAGCAGTGTGCTCAGGTGGCCAAGAAGGCCAACGGCATCCTGGCTTGTATCAGAAATAGATACAGATGAGCAAGCAAAAGATGCACCAGCAGGGAAAATTCACAAGAATAATTAGACCTGTGATGGCACTTGAGGGTTACAACTGACTGCAAGAGGATAGCTGTTGTTAATAAATTAGCATCAAAAGCACAGTTAAAATTATGAAAGTACCTAACAAAAATGTCACATAAAAGCAAAATAAAGTTAAAAAAAATCTGGGTATTGTATTGGGTTTACATGGCAAGGTTTTGGTAGTGGGGCAGGAGGCCACAGGGGTGGCCTCTGTGAAAAGCATTCAGAAGCTGCCTCATGTTAGATAAGATCCAGTTCCAGCCTGGGGAATCTGCTGCTGGTCAAAACTGAGCCAATGAGCAACGCTGGTTGCGCCTCTGTGAGAGCAGATTTAAGAAAGTGTAAAAAATGCTGCACAACAGCATCTGGGAGAGGAGAATGCCGTGATTTTGGCTGGGACTGGGTTAATTGTCTGCATAGACGCTCATATGATGCTGTGTTTTAGACTTCTGACTAAAATGATGGTGATAACACACCAATATTTATAGTTGTTGCAGAATATTGCTTATACAGAGCTGAGGACTTTTCTACTTCTTGTAGAAAGTATAAGAGGTACTTTCTCATACTTGCCAGTGATGAGATTGGGAATGCAGAAAAAGCTGAGAAGGGACACAGCTGGGAAAGGTGACTGAGACTGACCAAAGACATATTCAATACCATATGGAGTCATGTTCATCAATAAAAGCTGCGGTAAAGAAGGAGGAAGGGGAAGGACATTTGGAGTGATGGCATTAGTTTTCCCAAGAAACTGTTATGTGTGGTGAGCCCTGCTTTCCTGGCAGTGGCTGAACACCTGCCTGCTGATGGGAAGTAGTGAATGAATTCCTGGTTTTGCTTTGCTTGTGAATGTGGCTTTTGCTTTACCTAGTATACTGTCTTTGTCTTATCTCATGAGTTCTCTCACTTTTACCTTTCCAGTTCTCTCCCCCATCCCACCTGGGGAGAGTGAGCAAGCAGCTCTGTGGTGCTTAGCTGCCTGCTGGTTTAAACTGTAACAGGGAATGAGAAAACATAAGAGAAAAAAAAAACCTGCAGACACCAAGGTCAGTGGCGAAATGGGAAGAGGTGCTCCAGGCACCAGAGCAGAAGTTGTCTGCAGCCTGTGGAAAGGACCGTGGAGGAGCACGATGTCCCCCTGCAGTCTGTGGTGTACCACAATGGATCATATACCTATGCTGCAGCCCATGCTGGACCACTCCGCTCCTGAAGGATGGACCCTGTGGTATAGATGCATGTTAGAGCAGTTCTTGAAGGTTTGCTGTCTGTGGGAAGCCCACACAAGATTAGTTTGGGAAGGATGGCATCCTGTGGAAAGAACCCAAAAGTGGAGCAAGGAAAATGAGTGAGGATGAAGGAGAGGCAGATATATCAGTGTTGTAGACTGATCTCAACCCCCATTCTCCATTGCTCTGCAGTGTTTGAAGGGAGGGGATGGGATGGAGGGATGTAGAAGATGGGGGGAGGGAAGAGGGAAGGTGTTTTTGTTTGGTTTTATTTTTTCTCACTGTTCCAGTCTTTTACTAATAGGCAATAAATCACTTTAACCTCCCTACACTGAGTCTGTTTTGCCAAGGACGGTAATTGGTGAGTTACCTCCCTGTCCTTATGTCAACCGTTGAGTGCTTTTCTATTGTATTTTCTCCCCTTGTTCTCTTTAGCAGGTGGAGTGAGAGAGTGGTGTGGTGCAGTTTGGCTAGGTGTCAGTATGAAGCCACCACAGTCTTTATGGAAATTATAAGCAGCAGCAGAACATCTTTAATGTTTCAGTGCTGGACTTGCATCACAATGGATCATCATAAGAAAACAAAAGGGCCTGGTTAATAATATGTTACCCACCACTGTAGATGAACAAATCCTAGAGAAGTTTGAAGCGGAGTTGTGGTAAAATGAAAGCGAGTTAATTGACCACAGAAGTAACAGAGAGGACTTAAAAATAAAATAAAATAAAATAAAAGTGATGAGAGCAGCATTGCAAGGTATAATAACAATAAAGGACAATATCAGACAAAAGATAAAGAAGTCGCCATTGACAGTGGTGAAACTGAGTTCACAGGTGCCACTGTTAAAGACAATTGCAACAATATGTGATGGCAACAGTGAAAACTCATGACTGTACCAGGTGTTCCTTTCTCATCCTTCTGTTAGAAAGTCATACATTTTTTCTATCCAGTCATCTGCAGCTTCAGTGCTATACCTTCCACATCTTTTATCCCTAAAACGTAAAATTCAGTTGTCTACTTATTACTAGGGATATATATCCCTTTCACCCCAAATCAGAGTACTGATCACTAGCCCAAGTCTGGTCTAGACCAACACATTATTTACATCTGCCCTGAAGCCTAAAAGAGCAGTGTCTTTAAGTCCAGGGTCTTCTTGGAACCTTTCAGAATATTATTTATTAGGGATATTGCTTCCTATCCATACATGCCCTGCATACCCTCACCTTTTCTCTTACTATTCATTCTGATGTTGCATTGATAGACCCTTGGAACTGAAAAAGAATCACCCCACTTTACCATCTGCTATGTGACAAGAAAAAAGAATCTTGGAGCAGTGCCCCAAAGAAGCATTACATTGAAGTCAGCTGTTGACACCTTGATAGTAGACAATGATTAAGAAAGATTTGACACTGGAATTGCTTTTCTCCCCCTGAATGGGAAACTGCAAGACATTGGACCTGTGGTAAAAAACAAGAGTGCTATCAGTCAAAGCTTCTACCCTATTGTTCATGATGGCAAACAGTAGGTGCTTTAATTTTGCAATAATGATGGTAATCTTCATTGGTTTGTTTTCTAGGATAATTAAGGAGTAGGAGTAGTTGTTCAAGAAACAGAAGAACTCTACTGATTTTCTTTTTCTGTCTGTAAGGATTCAACTCCATGTTTTTCATTCTAATAGATAATGAATGCCTTGAGCACATACCCTAGGATGTTTTGGCCAGAATGTGGAGAGCAATACACAGGCATGCCCACTAAGACGTACTATATTTGAGATTAATTGTACTTGGAAGAGTAGGAAAAGCTAATGTCTTAGCCACAGTTGCAGGTTTGAGTGAATTTTTAATGACTGAGATTTCTAAACTGGGCACTGGTCATTTCTGCAGATGTTCTAACAGAAAATTACAGTTACAATTTTGTTGTTTTGGTGTATATATGTATTCCTTGAGTCTCTACCAAATTTCATGCTTTCTGATAAATTGAGAAAAAGCCAAACCTCTGGGCATGAAAGCAGGCCAGTTCAGGATAAAAACTTTCCATTTGTTTTCAACACCTCTGGATTAAGGGACAGCTGTAAAATTTTAAAGTTTGCAGTTTTAAGTTTAAGCAGTAACTGAGAAAGATGAGCATCCAGATGTTATGAATAACTAGTTATGGAAGAAATGAACAAACAAACAAAAACCACCTCATCTAATGGAATGTACAATGTGAATTTTCTATGGTCTAGTGGAAGCAAGAGATTTTGCCCTTCTTTATAACTGGTCAGGAACAGTCACAGCTTGGTTATTCCATCCTTTTGGGTTACTTTTAAGGTAAAAATAATTAATTAAGATTATTTCACATAAATCAAAATAAATAGAAAAGTGTATAGTTATAAAGTAATAATTTTATTTTGTAGTTACATATTGTAAACACTCAAAATAATTTTACTTTTTCAGATATTTTTTTTCCCTGAGAATCTCAACATTTTCAAGATGTTGCAATATAAGGACCACAAGAAATACACAACAGGAAAAAAATAACCCGAGGAGCCTACTAAAAGAGGAGATTTCACCCATCCAGATACCAAGACGTCACCCATCCAGATCTCATTGACAGGGAAGCAAAGTATGATCAATAAAGGGAATTCTTTACAATCTGTTTTCTGTAGTGGCTAATCATTAATGTGGCGGGCAGGTTTTGTATTTATTTTAATGGTACATTTGAAGATGTAGGACAGCTTGAATGTTAGGAAGTTTAGGGAACAATCCAGCTATGGCACTTTAATCCAGCTTTGGCACTTTAATTAAATACAAATATGGCCTGATAATCAAGCTTAATAAAAAAAAAGTCCCTACTAAAGGTGTCCATCTGCTGTAGAACAAAAGCTCTAACACAGATAGTGCACTATAAGTAAAAAGCACTGTTAGAAATACTACTGTTGATTAAAGAAATAACGGAGACTTGGGAAAATATTTTATAGAGTTGTTATAGTGATTTTCCCAAAAGTAAAATAGAAAGTACAGATACAGAAAAACATTAATAAACTAATAATCCCAGAGAGGAAATTAATCAATGCTCTGAAGAGAAACTAATTATGCACGAACAATGGTTTTCAAGGCCAGAGGAATTTTGCCTGTAAAGATACTCATTCCTGAATAAATCCTGCAGTCCTAAAACAAAAGACAAAATAGCTGAATCATTAAGTCAAAATCCTGATAGAAGATGCTAACATTCTTTGCAAGAGCTGGACAAAACTATTTTCAGAAGCTGTAGTTTATCCCCAGCAGGCAGCTAAGCACCACACAGCCACTCACTTGCTCCCCAATGGAATGGGGGAGGGAATCAGAAAATAGTGAAAACTCATTGGTTGAGATACAGACAATTTAAGAGGATGTATTGGGTTTACATGTATGTGGCAAGGTTTTGGCAGCAGGGGGCTGCAGGGGTGGCCTCTGTCAGGAGAATCCAGAAGCTGCCCCATGGTAGTTAAGGGCCAGTTTCAGCCAGCTCCAAAGGGTCCCACTGCTGCCCAGAGTCAGGCCAATAAGCAATGTTGTTTGTTCCTCTGTGAGAGAAAATTTAAGAAAAGGGAGGAAAAAACAGAAACAAGCAAACAAAACAAAACAAACAAAAAACACACACTGATACACAGCAGCTCCTGTCAGAGTAAGCAGTGAGAAAAAGCCATGCAGGCACCAAGGTGTTTGTGGAAGGAGGGCAGGAGGTGCTTCAGGCACACAGCAGCAGTTCCCCTGTGGCCTGTGGAGAGGCCCCTGGTGGAGCAGGCTGTCCCCCTGCAGCCCATGGGTCCCACATAGAGCAGATCTCCATGCTGCACCCCATGGAGGAGCCCCTGGTGGAGCAGGTGGATGTCGCCTGGAGGAGGCTGCGGCCCATGGAGAGTTCCTGCAGGAGCAGGCCCCGGGCCGGAGCTGCATCCCATGGAGAGGAGCCCACACAGGATCAGGGAGTCTGAAGGAAGCTGCCACCCACACAATTCCAGCAGTTTGCTCCTGATGGATGGACTTTGTGGTATGGACCCACATTGGAGCAGTTCTTTAAGAGCTGTTGCCTATGGAAAGCCCACGCAGGGTCAATTCAGGAAGGATGGCAACCCTTCAGCCCTTCTCACAGTATTTTTTCCCCTTTCCCTTTGAGGAGGGGGAGTGGTTTTGGTGGAGCTCAGCTGCCCAGATGGGTAAAACCACCACATAGGACAAAAAAGGAAGTGAAAATAATGACGATACAAATATATATGTATACACACTTATCTATATACACATGTACATATATACACATATGTACGTGTGCATACAAAACAATGTGTACATATAATATATATATTCACACAAAATAAGGGATGCATAATGCAGTTTACCACCTGCCAACTGATGCCCACCTAGTCCCCATGCAGCAGCCACTGCCCCGGCCAATCCCTCTTCTTATGCATGCCCAGCTTCTTTGCTGGCAGGACACTACGAGAACCTGGAAAGTCCTTGACTCTGTCTAAATACTGCTCTGCAACAACTAAAATTTCAGTGTGTTATCAACATTAACTTTATGTTAAATCTAAAACACAGAACATACCATCAAATACAAAGAAAATTAACTCCATCTCTGCCAAAACTGGAACAGGTGTATTAAGAACATCTCCATACAGTAAAAAGACAATATTGTAGCTTCAAAGACTAATTATAAATTAGTCTAGGAAACCCAAAGTAACATGGTAAATATTTCTATTCCCTTGCGTCTCCTCTCATGGTTGATAAAAAATTCCTGTGTGGAAAAGGGAAAAAGAGAAAAGTAATTTAGAATAACTGATTGTGTCTTAGGTCCTGCCTTGTGTGTTACATTGTGTTTTTCTTTCATCTGTTTATAAGCTTTAAATAAGCTATATTTTTATGAGATCCTAATCCTATACATTTAGGATTTTACTCTTTATGTTGTTCTCAGTCTGGCTGGGATGGAGTTAACTTTCCCTGCAGCAGCCCATGTAGCTAGAACAAAACACTACACCAGCGTTTTGTCTATTGTGGCACAATACTGGCACCGCATCAGGTCTCCCTCCAAACCCCAAGAGCCAGCAGTCTGGGGGTGGTCAAGAGGTAGGGAGGGGATATCACTAGGGCATCTGACCTAAACCTACCAAAGGGATATTTCATACCATGTGCTGTCACATTCATCAATAAAAGGTGGGAAAGGGAAACTGGGGGGGGGGAGGAGGAAAGACTCGTGAAAACGTGTGTCCTCCCACACAACCACTATGCATATTGGCTCTGCTTTCTAGGATGTGGCTGAACATCGCTCGATGATGGGAAGTAGAGAATAACCGTTTTTCTCTCTCTGTGCTTCCGTGTGGCCTTTGCTTCTACCCCCTCCTTCCTCCCCCCACACTTTTCCTTTTCCCTTTAATTAATTTATCATTATCTCAAACCTTGCGCCTTTTGTGTCATATTGTCTTCGCCTTCCCCTTTGAGGAAGGGGAGTGAGAGAACAGCTGTGGTGGAGTTTGGTTGCCCACCCAAGTAAAACCACCACATATGTCCAATACAGATATACATCAATGGATTGTAACTGCAAGTTATATTTGGCTCCAAGATGGACAGTAATTTCCATTAGAATTTTAATCTTTTACAAATACCTAAAAACAGTTGTGTTCATGAATTATATGATTAATATTAATAAATATATAACTCAGCATTTTAAATGTCAATAACTTTTTTATACTACGATAATGTGTCCTGCAGCTATATTGTTACTGTAGTCTAATGGGTCTACATTAGAAGGTGCTAATGCAAAGTTTGCTCTAAGCACAATTTCCAGTCTTATACATGTACATTATCCATATTGAAAAGAAAAGTAGTTTGAGAAGATCTGGTAAGTTGTTCATGTTATATAGGCAGAAAGAATGTCAGTAATGTTTGCACAAAGCCTCAGCAAATTGCTTTCCTTCTATGATTCCTTTTTTACCCCACTTATGTATCACAGATGCACTGGAATATACAAGCAATCTCTCACTGCAAGAATAAACGCTTTGAACAAATTGATCTACATATTAGTCGATCATTTTATATTATCTACTTATTAGTCGATTATTGCTTTCTTCAATAGTATTATTTCTGGCCAATTCAATGCAGAAGACCTCCCTGGAAGAACCTCAATCTGTTCAATTTTTACCCATAATGACATGGTTATCAATGCAATAATTTCTGAACTAAACTATCAATGAAGATTTATGTCCTGTTTTCCCTGGTTTGATATATAAGTTTTGGGAGGGTGGTGGGGTTGTTCACTGATGCATTTGAAACTTCATGACATTTTAATTTCTATGTATAACAGTGGGATGTATAACAGCATCTGATGAGGATATGTGAAGATTTACAGGCTGAACCTGTTAGACATCATTAAGCATCAGTTGATGTATGCATCCAGACTGCAAGAATGCTTTGGACTTTATTCCTTCTCAAGCATATATTTTATTTTTTTTTTTCATTGCAAATGTGTAGGATTCTTTTTCAACAGAAATTGAAACTTGAGATTCTTTTCCTTTTTCTTTTTTTTTTTTTTTAATGTCTTTTTCTTGCGTAGAGAAAAAAATATTTTCAGTTTAGTCATAATTCCATTGTGTTGTTAAAATGAGTATTTTCACAGAACTAGAACCATTAAAATCCTGTATTATTAGGTGCCTTAAATTAAGTTAAGAAACTATAGAGAAACCCAGCAACATTTTAAAATCAGTCATCTAATGGGATAATACACTTGAAGAAGGTTTTCTATATTATTCATCTCTTGTATTACTGAGCATTATGGAATTAAAAGCAGTTTGTGCTTGGTGTACAATGATTCAGAGTCCTATCTAAATTACTCTACTGTACTATGTATTATCAAAGGGAAAAAAAAACAGCAGTGAGCCTGCAGGTGCTTTTAAAGGTGCTTGTTCATGGTGAAATGCGGTGTTTACAGTGCTGCTTTTATATGTTTGTATTTTGGAAAAGGTAGAAAATATCCAATTATAACTTAGCTATGATGTTCATCTTCAGACAAGACATCACAATTTGTAACTGCAGTGGATTCTATGACAGAGTGAGTAGCTTAACCTTTGCACACTAGTGCCCTTATAACCACAGAATCACAGAATCACAGAATCACAGAATTTCTAGGTTGGAAGAGACCTCAAGATCATCGAGTCCAACCTCTGACCTAACACTAACAGTCCCCACTAAACCATATCCCTAAGCTCTACATCTAAACGTCTTTTGAAGACTTCCAGGGATGGTGACTCCACCACTTCCCTGGGCAGCCTGTTCCAATGCCTAACAACCCTTTCAGTAAAGAAGTTCTTCTTAACATCTAACCTAAAACTTCCGTGGCACAACTTAAGCCCATTCCCCCTCGTCCTGTCACCAGGCACGTGGGAGAACAGACCAACCCCCACCTTGCTACAGCTTCCCTTGAGGTACCTATAGAGAGCGATAAGGTCGCCCCTGAGCCTCCTCTTCTCCAGGCTGAACAAGCCCAGCTCCCTCAGCCGCTCCTCGTAGGACTTGTTCTCCAGGCCCCTCACCAGCTTCGTCGCCCTTCTCTGGACCCGCTCAAGCACCTCGACGTCCTTCTTGTAGTGAGGGGCCCAAAACTGAACACAGTACTCGAGGTGCGGCCTCACCAGAGCCGACTACAGGGGGACAATCACCTCCCTAGCCCTGCTGGTCACACTGCTTCTTATGCAAGCCAGGATGCCGTTGGCCTTCTTGGCCACCTGAGCACACTGCTGGCTCATATTCAGCCGACTATCAACCATCACTCCCAGGTCCTTCTCTGCCTGGCAGCTCTCCAACCACTCATCTCCCAGCCTGTAGCTCTGCTTGGGGTTATTGCACCCCACATCTCAGAACAACCTGGTACTTATCAGGTGGGTATCTTAACCAGCTGCTGCTATGCAAAAGTATCAGAAGTGGTACTGAAGAGCTTGACAAGGCATAATTTTTAGTGACAAAACTCTCAGGATTTTCCACAACTACCTTTTTAAAGCATGGCATGGAGTTAGCAGGAGATTTGGAAAGCATATACCTTTTTTTTTTTTTTTTTTTTTTTTTTTTTTATCCTCTTCACTAATAAGGCTCTAATAAAGTGACTCAAGTGACTCACAGTTTCACAGTTGAGCCTAACAACAGAGCAAACATTTCTCCTCCTCCCATCTCTTACATTCATCTTGCGCTTACATCTCTCTACACAGAAAAGAATCCTGGACAAATTTAATTCTAATATGGCTTTAGCTTTCCTAACCTGACCTTTGACTGTTTGCTGTTCTCTGTAAAAAGTATCATAAAAGTATTATGCTTAAAAAAAAATCTAAGAGATTGTCCCACTGTCTACTACCTATGTGTGACACTGGTTTGGATCAGAATCCAAACCTGAAGTTAGTATTTATTACCACTTCCATTTTTTATGCCATAATGACATTTCAGGTATCAGACATTACAGAAACTTAGTATTTTTCAGATTTTTTTTCTTGGTCTGCAGCTTATTAGTATTTCCTCAGAAAGAGAATTTCATGCAAAGTGATTTTCCTTTACAACTAGATTAAGACATTAAAGATATCTTTTCTCTGTTTTTAAAAACATTTAAGTCACAACTCCTATTCTGGAGGAAGGGCTTGTTCCTAGAGTATGATACTATAAAGGAAGATCCTAAGCATAACTATATGTTTGGATGCCTGTGGCTATTTCTATATTTTCCCTGTAGATCCACCACAGGGAAAGTGTTCTTAGAGAATGAGCTGGCTGTGTGGATAGCTCTGGATGCTTGTTTATATTCATTCCTCTCTTAGTTCAGTCAGGAGTGGACCGGTGGCTAATTCAGAGTAATTGGCATTTGAATGGAGATATGCTTTTAAACAGTTTTTGTTTGTTTGTTTATTTGTTTGTTTTTTAATAGCTCAAAGCACCTAACATATGGAAAGAGCAATGCCTTTCATCGGAGGGCATCAGCAACATGTATTGACATGGGGCACAGCATGAGGGCATGTTGACATATTTGGAAGTGCAAGTCCTGTTCAGATAGTGGTAGAGGACTGTGCCAGGTGGAAGAAGTCCTGCATGACACATTTATATCAGTCTCTGTTTGACACAGACTGTGGAGCAGCTATTCTGTCAAATCTAACAGGATTTTATTTGGAAGGAGCTGGAGTTACCAACTCATTGCTTTCATGGGCCTTATTTCTTACAGGTGTTGCCAAAGAGGGGAAAAAAATATATACATGTATATATATATATATACATATATGAGAATTTATCAAAGTACTGCAACACTTAAATCCCACTGAAGTCAGTGGGTAAGGTTGAATGTGTAAATATGTATTAAAAATATTTCAGTGATTTGGGACAAACAGACATTGTTATATCATATTTAAAACCAAACAACCAAATAAACAACCAAAAAACTTGAGAACAGCAAAAATAATTTTGCTACCACTCCCACAAAGTACCTCCTCCCCAAATCCTACAGCATTTTCAATAATGAATGACAAATAAGTTCAATAGTTAGTTCATTATTAATCTATGATGACAAAATGTACTTTGGATATGATTCTCATCTAACTACTTTTGAATTAAGTGTTTCTCCTCTACAGGCAAGAAATTATGATTTCTCTTTGAGTGTGACTATTGTGCATCTTAAGTAAGTAAAATTATCCATTTTGATGCTTCTAGCAGACCTATTAATCACTAATCCTGCCTGATAGGAAGGCCAAAGCCCAGTACAAGCTCAACCTGGCCACTATGGTCAAGGATAACAAAAAATGTTTTTATAAATATATTGATGTCAAGAGGAGAGCCAAAGAGAATTTCCATTCTATTTCCATTCTTTACTGGATGGGGGGGAACGACGGACACATGACTAAAGAAGATAAGAAAGAGGCTGAGGTTCTTAATGCCTTCTTTGCATGTGTCTTTATTAGCCAGACCACTTATCCTCAGAATACTCAGACTCCCAAACATGGAAGTCTGGCACGAGGAGCAGAATAACTCCCCCACAGTTCAGGTGGAAACAGTTAGAGAACTCCTGCTCCACCTGGACTGTTACAAATCCATCGGGCCAGATGGAATCCACCTGAAGGTGCTGAGGGAGTAGGTGAATATGATCACTGGACCACTTTCCATCATCTATCAGTGGTCTTGGTCATCTGGAGAGATCCTGGATGACTGTAGACTTGCTAACATGACACCCTAACATGACACATAAGAAGGGTTGTAAGGTGGACCCGGGGAACTACAGACCTGTCAGCCTGACCTCGGTGCCAGAAAAGTTGATGGAACAGGTCATCTTGAATGCAATCATGTAGCATATGTGGGACCACTAGGGAATCAGGCCCAGTCAGCATGGGTTCATGAAAGGCACGTCCTGCCTGACCAGCCTCTTCTTCTTCTATGACCAGGTGGCCTGCCTGGTGAATGAGGGAAAGCCCATTGACTTTGTCTACCTAGACTTCAGCAAAGCCTTTGACACAGTCTCCCATAGTATTCTCCTAGAAAAACTGGCAGCCCATGGCTTGAACAGGTACATTCTTTGCTGCATTAAAAATTGGCTGGATGGCTGGGCCCAGAGAGTAGTGGTGAACAGAGCGAAATCCATCTAGTGACTGGTCACCAGCAGTGTTCCCCAGGGTTAGGTGGTGGGGCCCATCCTTTTTAATATCTTCATTAATGACTTGGATGAGGTAATTGAGTGCACCCTCAATAAGTTTGCAAATGACACCAAGTTGGGGGGAAGTGTTGATCTGCCAGAGGGTAGGAAGACCCTGCAGAGGGACCTGGACAGGATGGGTGGATGGGCAGAGGCCAATGGGATGAGGTTCAACATGGCTAAGTGCCAGGTCCCGCACTTTGGCCACAACTACCCTGTGTTGCTCTGCAGTCTTGGGACAGAGTGGCTCAAAGGATGTGAAGAGGAAAATGATCTGGGGGTGCTGATTGATGGCTGCCTGAACATGAGGCAGCAGTGTGCTCAGGTGGTCAAGAAGGCCAATAGTATCCTGGCTTGTATCAGGAATAGTGTAGCTGACAGAACTAGGGCGTTATTGTTCCCCTGTATTCTCTTCTGGTGAGGCCGTACCTCGAGTACTGTGTTCAGTTTTGGGCCCCTAACTACAAGAAGGACATTGAGACCCTGGAACTTGTCCAGAGAAGGGCTACAAAGCTGGTGAAGGTTCTGAAACACAAGTCTTATGAGGAGCGGCTGAGGGAGCTGGGGTTGTTCAGCCTGGAGAAGAGGAGGCTCAGGGGAAACCTTATTGCTCTCTACAACTACCTGAAAAGAAGTTGTGGGGAGCTGGATGTTGGCCTCTTCTCACAGGTAACTAGTGATAGGACTACAGGGAATGGCCTCTAGTTGCACCAGGGGAGGCTTAGGTTGGAAATTAGGAGAAATTTCTTCTCAGAAAGAGCAGTCAGGCATTGGAACAGGTTGCTCAGGGAGGTGGTACAGTCACCGTCCCTGGGTGTCGTCAGGGAAAGGTTGGAGACAGTGCTTAGGGACAGGGTGACATTAGTGGTAGGGTGATGGTTGGACCAGATGATCTTGGAGGTCTTTTCCAACCTTAATGATTCTGTGATTCTATATGTACCATTACAATTCATATTTTGTAAAAGATACAGAAAGATAAAGCTTAGAGATTGTTTATACAGTTTATATTAATTTTAAATGTGTTAGTCTTGGATTAGTATAAAGTGAGTGCCATTTTCCATTGGTTGAGGATTGTTTAAAAGCAAAATCAGTTACTACTGTGATAGTGACATTATAGGCTGTTTTCTTCTGAGCAAGGGGCTCCTAAGAGACCAACTTGTAGTCAAAAGGAAGAAAAATGTCTCAGACTTTTGTATACTCTAATTGCAAACAGAATAATTTGAAAATGTCTTGATTAGCAGCCAAGTACTGACTTTTTCTGAGGC
Organism: Aythya fuligula; assembly: GCF_009819795.1. Taxonomy (NCBI): domain Eukaryota; kingdom Metazoa; phylum Chordata; class Aves; order Anseriformes; family Anatidae; genus Aythya; species Aythya fuligula. Next base: position 142,748,719 of record NC_045560.1, on the reverse strand, counting down.
TCTGGTAGTCAAGCACACATAATAAATAAAATTATAGTTTCCTTCTTGCTACTGGTCACCTCATCAATAAGTCAGGTCCCATTTTACCTGCATAGCATACGTAGTATATAACAAAACAAAACATGATTTTTCTCCCTTACTATCTGAATAATTTACTTATGCAAGGATATAAAAATTAATAAATCATAATTCAGAAGCTGAATACAAAAGTAATCGCACAGTCAAGACAGCAATGTTTTGAAATTTCAAAGATCATTTTAGATTATCTGCAAGTTCCCTAGTGGTAGGCTGAAGAAAAAGTCTCTCTGAACTTGGATGAATTCTGGATGCAGTTTGTTTCCATTGTTGGAGACTGTGTCAAAGGCTTTGCATTTGTTTCCAATCACAGAATCACACAATCATTTAGGTTGGAAGAAACATCCAAGATAACCTAGTCCAACCTATGGCCTAACACTAAGAAGTCCTCCACTAAACCACATCACTAAGCTCTACATCTAAACGTCTTTTAAAGACCTTCAGGGATGGTGACTCCACTAGTCTCCACTAGTCTCACTAGACTCCACTTGGCAGCCTGTTCCAATGCCTAACAACCCTTTTGGTAGAGAAGTTCTTGCTAATATCCAACCTAAACCTCCCCTGGTACAACTAGCTCATTCTCCCTCATCCAGGCATCTGGGAGAATAGATCAATCCCCACCTCATTACAGACTCTTTTAAGGTACCTATAGAGAGCAATAAGGTTGCCCCTGAGCCTCCTCTTCTCCGGGCTAAACAACCCCAGCTCCCTCAGCTGCTTCTCGTAAGACTTGTTCTCCAGACCCCTCACCAGGTTTGTTGCCCTTCTCTGAACTCACTCAATGTCCTTCTTTTATTGAGGGGCCCAAAACTGAACAGACTACTCGAGGTGCGGCCTCACCAAAGCCAAATACAGGGGGACAATCACTTCCCTAGTCCCGCTGTCCTATGTATACACTTATTTCTTGCTGCTTAGGAGAATAAGTGTATGAAAGTGTGAATAATTGAAATCACTTTTAAATAAATAGATAAACAAATAAAATCTGTAATCTGTAATCTGTTAAATCTGTGTTGTTTTCTAAGATATAAACGGTCCTATCCATTACAACATCATAGGCTCATAAGAAAGTCGAGGTTGGAAGGGACCTCAGAAGAGGTCTAGTCCAACCTGTTGGTCAAGGAAGGATCCGTCATGAGGTCAGACCACGTTTCTAAGGTTGGTCCTTTGAGTCTTAATCAGTTCCAACAATGAAGAGTGTACAATGTCTCTGGGCAATCTGTTCCACAGCCTGACTGGCCTCATGGTGAAAAAGTTTCTCTTTATACTAAGTCTGAACCTCTCATTTCAAATGAAGACTGTTTGCAAAATCTATTTATATGGATAACAGAAGCTAGAACCAATACATTTAGCTTGGAGGTACAATGTAGAGGGGCTTCTATTTGGTCTTTAGATTAGAACAATAATTTGCTCTCTGGTTCTGTACTCCTTTGCATTGGTTTATTGCTCAGTAAATTATAATATGTCTCATTTTTGGATGCATTCATTATTTACCCTAATGAAGTATAAAGTAGACATGATTCTTTTGAGTCCAAGTTCAGACATGCACTGTATAAATTCAGCATAAATAGTAATAATAATAATAATTAATTAATCAACTTTCCTAAGCCTTTTGTTTCACAAAAAGTCTGTTCTTTAAGGAATCTATTTTTAAGATATATCGTCAAGATAGAGGTGTCTAGGAAGTATCAAAATATATACATATTCCTATTTCATTAGCAATTTTTAAGTATGAGTGCCTTATAGAATTGAGTCATCTATATTATTAAACAGGCTAGACTGGTACATGGGACAGGATTGGACCATACTACTGTTTGAGACTTGGAACAGGGAAGAAAAAAATCCCAGTAGGCAGTTTGAGTGTGGCCAGTGTGTAAAAGAGCTACATAGTATAAATATGGGCAATTTTGTGCCATCCATTTCAATTTTACAGAATGATCCTGGCATGTTTAGTTTATTAGAATAAATATAGCCTGTGGGTCTAGTCATTTGCCATCTGCTTTTGCTAGAAACCAAACCAAAACAAAACAAAGACCACCAGCATTCCAGAGAACATGCTGAAGTGAAAGATAGACATCATGAGAGAAAACATGTCCATAATCATAGTATTTTTTATTTTGGTCCAGAACAGACATTGGCATTTTGTTTTGCTCTGGGTGCAACACAAGGACCAAGAGTTTGATTGATTCTCCACTCAGAAACCTTCATGTATTGACTTCATTGATGTATCTTTTATTGCTGGTGAATTGGCTAATAGGTTGCTCTTTATCCATATTTCCATTTTTTTCAGAAAAGTTATTTCATTTTTTTTTTCTTCTCTTTCACCTTCTCTTTTAACAAGAATTGAGTAATCAGATGCTCATAAAAATGTCAGGACTGAGATAAATAATTGCTTGTGGGTAGAAGAGTTTTCATCACTATGCCTCTTTTGCTCAGGAGTGGAGACATAATGTATAACTTATTGCTCTGAACTTTATTCAGTTGATGCTGTGTTAGATGTTTGCACATCTACGAACTTTTATTGTCTCCTAAATGAACTTCTAGTTTTGGAAGCTGAACTAAACTTTGATTTACTATGGACTTTCAAAAATCTTTGGATAACAGGAAAGGAAAGAGAGGGAGAGAGGTGGATGAAAGTTGTTTGTACCTGAATAGAAAATGTCTAGCATTATGTGCTTTTATAGTGTTACGTGCTTTTACGTGCTTTTATAGTATTACTTTTATCTTAATATTCTGATTTTCTAAAACCAAAGAAAAATTTGCCAACATGTTCTACTTTCATTTCTTTCAGCTTTTTCTCTGGCTATTTGTTCTACTCCTCATGTCTCCAGCATCTCACACTGAAGCCTGTGGCAACTTCTCCGAGAACCAGAAGGACCTAAGAACAAACTTTTACAATTCTTGGTTTATCAGAAGAATCTTATGATCGTTTTAGGCACACTATATCATATATGTATGGCAATAGCATGAAATTGGCCACTAGATATAGAAAAGGCAGATGAAGTTTTGTTTATGGATATTTTAAGCAGAACCTTTGGGGATATAAGTTGGTGTGAATCCAGTCAAGGATGAACTGAAGGAATTTGCATAACATTTTCCAGCATGCTTTGGTAGCTAAAATCAGTCATATCTGGAGAAAAATAAATAAATAAATAAAGTGAGTTTGTGATTTGAATATTGAAAAGCAATTTGGATATTGTTAAGAGGAATGAGGGAAGAAGTCTGTGTCCATTCCCCTTCGTTTATGTCAGAGCTACTTTCTTTCCATGGGTGATTTTATACTGGAGAATTATAGCAGTTTCCAAATACTACCCTCCTTTTTTTTTTTTTTTTTTTTTTTTTTTTTTTTCCTAAGCCCTTTTGCAATATGCCTGGAAGTCTGTTAATACATACTGCACTGGAAATTGCTGTAACTGCACACTGTGTTTATTGACAGGGACGCCAGCAGTTATTTCCATGTCAAGACCCTTAAATCAAAACATCAGGTAAGTTACACATAAAAATCAAAACTAAATTAATAAATATGTCAGGAAACATTTTTTCCCCAGCTCCATTGTCTTATTATTCTTGTCAGAGGTTGGTTCCATGTTTTTTTGTTTGTTTGTTTGTTTGTTTGATTGATTGATTGATAGTTTTCTGCTAAAGATTGAGGTTGGAAGAGTGATAGCTCCAGGTTCCTGCTCAGGAATTTCTCTTTGGCCTCCAAAAAGCAGTAAGGCTTAAAGTAAGTATCTGTGAAGAAGGCATTTCATTACTAGTTATGCACTATTTCTTGTTCTGCTGATGCTTGCCATCATTGGATGAGATCTGTACAGTTATGTGCTTTCAGTTGTTCAGTATATATAAAAGATAATAAGATGAAAAATAAACAAATTACGTCTAGGGGAAACTCTATATATTACCTGCCATTAGTATAAAAGAGCATTACCATGAATAAATATAGCTATCTCTGTCTTTTTACTTCTTTATCCCTTAACCTAAGAGCAGATGGCTTCAGCCCCTTGTTTTTACAGTCTATTAAGTGATTGTAAATTTCTATTAAAATGACCTCTGATTTTCAGAAAATGTATACAAAAGACTTTGTACTAACAGTGCAGATTTGAAAGAACATTATTTTTTACTGGCTTTTTCTATCACAAGAATACCTGAAAACACTATGACTCTAATTAACAGAAGGTAAATCTTGTGAACTGTCCCAATGCAATCAGGAAGGGTTCTAGAAATGCGATTGCCCAGCAGAAGTGCCTCTGCACCAATGCACCCAGCATGGTTAACAAGCAAAAAGAATTGGAAACAATGGTGCAATTAAACAAATATGACCTGATTGCTATCACAGAAATGTGGTGGGATGGATCACGTAACTGGAATATTGGTATAGAGAGATACAAACTCTTCAGAAGGGACAGACAGGAAAGGAAGGGAGGGGATATTGTCCTCTTCATTAGGGAAGGGATTGATTGTGAAGAGTTGCCTCTGAGAAACAGCCACAGAGAAGCCGAGAGCTTATGGGTGAGAGTTAAAGACCGCACCAATAGAAGACAGCTTGTGGTTGGGGTCTGCTACAGGCTGCCTGATTAAGTAACCCTGTGGATGAGGCATTCTTGCTTCAACTACAAGAAGCATTGTGTTCACACACTCTCATCCTGATGGGGGAACTCAACCACACAGCTGTCTGCTGGGAAAAATACACGGCAGGCTGTAAGCAATCCAGAAGATTCCTAGAGTGCATTGAGGATAACTTCCTGGTCCAAGTATTAAACAAACCAATCAGAGGAGAAGGTTTGCTTGACCTAGTGCTCACCAACATGGAAGAGCTCATTAAAGAGGTCAAAACTGGAGGCAGTCTGGGTGCAGAGATCAAACCCTGGTTGAGTTTGTGATCTTGAGGAATATGGGCCAGGCAAAGAGCAAAATCAGGACCCTGAACCCTGCTGATTGTATAAAGAACTCATTGAGACCAGCCCTGCAGAGAAGGTCTTGGGCATTCTGATGGAAGAAAAGCTTGATATGAGCCATCAGTGCACACTTGCAGCCCAGAAGGCCAGCTGCATCCTGCACTAAAAAAGGAGTGGCCAGTGTGTCAAGGGAGGTGATTGTCCCCCTCTACTCTGCCCTTGTGAGCTCTGTTTAGAAGTATTGCATTCAGGCCTGGAGCCCTCTGCACAAGAAGGTTGTGGAGCTGTTAGAGTGGGTCCAGAGGAGGTCCACAAAGAAAATCAAAGGGTTGTAGTACCTCTCGTATGAAGAAAGGCTGACAGAGACTGTGCTGTTCAGGCTACAGAGAGAAGATTCTGGGGTGACTTCATGGCAACCTTTCAATACTTGAAGGGGACTTACAAAAAAAGATGGAGAGCAACTGGAGAAGAGAAGGCTCAGGGGCGGCCTTATAACATTGTGTAGATACCTTAAAGGAGGCTGTAGTGAGGTGGGGATTGCTCTGTTCTCCCACATGCCTGGTGGTAGGATGATGGGGAATGGGCTAAAGTTGTACCAGGAGAGGTTTAGTTTGGATATTAGCAAGAACTTCTCTACCAAAAGGGTTGTTAGGCATTGGAATGGGCTGCCCAGGGAAGTAGTGGAGTCACCATCCCTGAAGGTCTTTAAAAGACATTTAGATGTAGAGCTTGGTGATGTGGTTTAGTGGAGAACTTCTTAGTGTTAGGCCATAGGTTGGACTAGGTTATCTTGGATGTTTCTTCCAACCTAGATGATTGTGTGATTCTGTGATTGTTTGCTAAATCAGATATTGACAGGAAGAGGGGGAATGGTTTTAAAGTAAAAGAGAGGAAATTTATGTTAGAGTTTAGGAGGAAATTCTTCACTCAGAAGGTGGTGAGGCACTGGAACAGGTTGCCCAGAGAGGTTGTGTTTGCCCCACCCTGAAGGTATTCAAGAACAGGTTAGCTGAGATGCTGAGCAACCTGATCTAGTAGGTGGCATCCCTGCCTATGGCCTCCCCACAGGTCACTTCTGTTCTGGCACCTAGAGCACCTCATGCCCTCCTTCTTCACTGACCTTGGTGTCTGCAAGGCTGTTTCTTACTCCTCACTCTCCCAGCTGATGTTGCACAGCATTTGTTTTTTTACTCTGTCTTATATCTGCTCTCACAGAGGTGTAAACAACATTGCTTATTGGCTCTGCTCTGGGCAGTATTGGGCCCCTTTGGAGCCAGCTGAAACTAGCCCTTATCAACTATTGGGCAACTTCTGGATTCTTCTTACAGAGGCCACTCCTGCAGCCCCCCACTACCAAAATCTTGCCACACCCACCTAATTAAAAATCAGTTTTCTGATAGTCTACCTAACTTTCACTCACTTATTTAGCTAAATACAGTGATATAAATACAATGGAATACTTACATTTTAAGGACTGAGTGAGGTTCAAAAGTGGAAAAATCCTCATGTCAGAATTAATTAAGTTTATTCATATTAATTTTATTAATTTTACCATTAATTTTATGGTAGTTTTTGTTTCCATTTAATGAAAAAAAATCATATTACTTCTGAAAGACAGCAAAAACAGAGCAGATGCAGTAGTTGTAGGCATGTAGAAATATGCGCACACACAAAATATTGATATAAGGTTTGAAGAGACACATCACTGAAAAAGTTGTTCACCAAGAGGTAAATCTTGGACCGTATTTACTTCTTGGCCCAATAGATCTTCATTTTCATCTCAGCATATATCAGAACCTGTTTATTGTTTAATTAGAATTCTCAGGAAATGGCTTTTGTTCAAATAAGGAAAAAACAGAACGTATGTTGTAAAATAATAAAATTAAAATAGCAGAGATTTCAATTTCCTAAAATTTAATGCAAGTGAAAACGAAAGGATTGATTTAGAGTACAATAACTCATCTTCAACAACAGCAGCAAAGGAGGACCTTGCTAAAATAAACAGAAATTCAGTATTCTCCTTGCTCAGTAAGACCAACTGTGCATTTTGATTATAAAACAGAATTATATTTAAAGAAATCATTAGGGAAGGTTAGTGCTAACTACTGAAATTTTCTCTTTCATAAAAATACATCATCTTACATCCAAATATATGTATATTTTAATTAAGGATTTTAGCTTTCTAAAAAAAGTATTTCAGACATCAGCATGTTGCAGTCATTTGTAACTATTATAGAAAATTCTTATTGTGCACAGCCAAACTGAATATTGGTTGAATAGCTATGCACTCTGGGAGGGAGTTAGATAAGCAAATGATAGATGTAGTACATGGCTCCTTCTGAGCTGGAAACTGGACTTTCCTTCTTTCCTTTTTCAAAGTGGTTATACAGATTGTCTTTTGTTTAGCAGCAATTTTCTAACATGAGCCTCAAAATATATGCAAAAATGATTGCTGAATAGTCCTTTATTCAGATATAAGAACAGTCAGAAGTTTGAGAAGAAAGATATAAATTACATTTTGGTATATTGTTCAACAGTTTGGAAAGAATTAGGTCACTATCCAATCTCAGGAATGCTCTGTTGATTAGAAACTTGTTAACCAACGTCAGTAATTATAAAAGACTTAGTGAATAGTCACTCAGAAATGAAACTCCTCATAAAATGTGCAGTAGTGATTTTCAAGAAAAAATATCTTATTTACTACAGGAATTTGGATTTTGTGTTTATCCTTATATTCCTTAATAAATATACATTTGTTATTGAGACCTTTTCATGATGTCTTTTTCAGTAACGCTCTCAAAGATATATTCTCAAATAGAAACTTTGTGTCTGATAGATAGCTTAATATTTTAAATCACATTTGGCATTTTCAGATATTTAAATTCCTCTGAACATTTCCATTAAGTAGTAATAGCTGACCTGGAAGGTACTTCTTCTGTTTTTGGTTATATTTACACTGAGTAGATTTCTACCAATCTGTGGAAAATTACATGTAAGTAAAAATGTACGAGCTACGGTGAAACAAGGTAAGGGCTGAGCAGACTAAAGTTCAAGTCTGGGGTACAGAGAATACACATTTATAATAATGACAGGGTTGTTATAACCTTTTGTCTCTATTTGTTGCCATTCTTAATAGAGAGGGTGATGTCCTCATCCTTCATTTCTCAATTCAAGAAGGGCCGGAAGAGTCATACTAAATACTAAATGAAAAAATACTGTTCAATAAGGGTCATTATCTTTAATAAGCATTTATTCAATTTCAATCAAAAAGAGTAGGCCAATATAAGCTCCTTCCTCCTTCTTACTTTTAGTCTCCGAGGGTGTGTCAGAAGACAGGCATATAAAAAGACACCTTCTCAAAATATGCAGTTTCATCAGACTCTGATGTTCTTTCATATTCTTTTCTTTATCTTTTTGACTGCCCTCAGAACCTGGTTGTGTGCTGTCTGAAGGCATAATTTGGAATATATGACATACAAATATATGAGTATTTATTGTAGGAGGTCTTACATACATGTATGTATAATGATATCTCCAAAAGGTATTTCAGGTCTGCAGGACCTGAAATATGTTGCATTAAATGTTAACGTAATTGGGACTGATGCCCAATTAGCCATTATAAGTCCAGTCATGTTCAGGGTACCGAACTATCATGATTACAGATTCACAAAAAAATATAATACACCCTCAATTTTGCAAGAATGCAATCAAAGTTACATTCTATGAACTACCACAGCCACAATTAGAGTTTGGTCACGTTCAATTAGAACTCTCATGGCTAGATATAATAAGTAGTATAATTTATTAAAACAACAGGTACACAGGTTCTTTGGATTGCTGGTGATAAATTCACTTCACCAAATGTCCTGGTTTCAGCTAGGATAGAGTTAATTTTGGGGAGGGGACATTGCCAGTCCTTTTACCTCCCGGTCCTGAGTAAAACCACCACAGTCCTTTTACCTCCCAGTAAAAGGAGCTGCCTGGCTAGCTCAGTTGGTAGAGCATGGGACTCTTAATCTCAGGGTTGTGGGTTTGAGCTCCATGTTGCGTGCAAAAAAGGACTGTGGTGGTTTTACTCAGGTGGGCAGCCAAGCTCCCCCACTCCACCACAACCACTCTCTCACTCCCCCTCTCCTCAGGGAGGAAGGGGGAGATAATACAATCACAGAGAATTCAAGGTTTGAGATGAGAAAGGTTTAATTAAAGGGAAAGGGAATGGGGAGAAAAAGAAACAAAAGAAACAATAAGTCTGTGCGGAATCACAGAGAGAAGGGAAAAAAAATATTCTCTACTTTCCATCAATGAGTGATGTTTGGCCATGTCCTGGGAAGCAGGGCCTCAAACGCGTAGTGGTTGTTCAGGAGGAACAGCCCCCTCCCCCACGAGAGCCCCCCTTTTTATTGCTGAGTGTGATATCAGGTGTTATGGAACATCCCTTTGGTTGGTTTAGGTCAGCTGCCCCGGCAATGTCCCCTCCCCATCACTTGCCCACCCCCAGCCTGCTGGCTCTTGGGGGCTTGGAAGGAGTCCTGATGCTGTGCCAGCACTATGCAGCAATAGACACAACACTTGAGTGATATCAGTGCTGTTCCAGCTACGAGTGCAGAGCACAGCACTGTGTGGGCTGCTGCAGGGAAAAGGTGACTCCAGCTCAGACAGACCCAACACACCAGTGGAAATACATACTGCAGTGAAAACCATTCCACAGTTCTGCAGTTCTTCCTCCACATTTTTGGTTCAGTCTCAGAACTATTATTGTTAATAGTAATAATAGTAAATCAGCATTATAATTATGATTTACATTCCTAAAATTAAATACAGATGTTGGGCTCTTTTTGTAAACATCCTCCATTCTCTGTGAGATTAAATGAGCCAAAAGGCAAAGCTAATTAAAATAATTGTAAAAGTTCAAGTATGAGATTTGTGTTAAATATCACAGAAAATCCCAGTCTGCAGTAGGCTGGTGATATCTTAATTATCTTTTACTTTTACTTGTTACTGAAGAAAATGTTAAATAAGATCTCCATAGACTTTATAAGTAGAACATCTTGAATAATGCTTAACCTTAATCTAAGAAATCCCTTCATGAAATAATTCTTTGGGCTTTACTACACTCAAATTTGTAGTAATATATTCTTATCTTCTAGAAAGGTAAGTAACATTATTATTAATTTTATTTTTTCATTAAAGATATTTCTTCCTAGTTTTCTAAAGAGTATTCTTCATAGTCCTTTGGCTGAAACAAAGAGGTAAGTATTCTGAATTAATTTAAATGTGATGTTGGATCTTAGGAAGAACTTCTTTACTGAAAGGGTTGTTAGACGTTGGAACAGGCTGCCCAGGGAAGTGGTGGAGTCACCATCCCTGGAAGTCTTTAAAAGACGTTTAGATGTAGAGCTTAGGGATATAGTTTAGTGGGGACTGTTATTGTTAGGTCAGAGGTTGAACTCGATGATCTTGAGGTTTCTTCCAACCTAGAAATTCTGTGATTCTGTGATTCTGTGTTGGGAATGTCATACCTTTGCATATTGAACTTAAGTATAAATCAAAATTCAGGGGTGACCCTTTAACCTGCCACTTTGATTTGCACTGGAATATTGTCAATCATTTTGGGTGAGAGTTAATATTTTATGAAATTGGGCTTTTTAAAAATCATTTCCCTTTCATTTAAATGAACTTTTTTTTTCCCCCTGTATTTTCAGCAGGAGACAGTGCTAACGGCAATGCCCTCAGTTCTTCTTCCAGTCAGAAAAGACTTCCAAATTCTCTCACCCTGTTGTCGTCAGATTTCTCATATTTACATTGTGTCTTTAATTTCTTTGCTTCTGCTATTTCAGTCATGATCCACTTCATTACCAGCAGACTCTCTAGCAGGTTGTAGCTATCTGGCATATAAGGGTCAAATATGCTTTTTACAATTAATTTAACAGAAGAGTGGTATATAGCAGTATATTTACCATACCAGTATACACTTCTAGTATTATTACAGTATGTGGTCTGCCTGTGCGCTGTGTATGTCTGGAATGGAGTTAACTTTCCTTGCAGTGGCCCATACAGTGCTGTGCTCTGCACTTGTAGCTAGGACAGCATTAGCATCACACCAGTGTTTTGTCTATTGCTGAGCAATACTGGCACAGCATCAGGACTCCCTCCAACCCATCCGAGTAGCCAACAGGCTGGAGGTGGGCAAGAGATAGGGAGGGGACATCAGCAGGGCAGCTTTTTTTTTTTTTTTCCCACTTCCTTTTACCTTTAATTAAATTATCCTTATCTCAACCCATGAGTTTTTTGTTTTGTTTTGTTTTGTTTTGTTTTGTTTTTTCCTTCTTTCCAGAATACTATCTTCTCCCCCTCTTCTTCTGAAGAGAGGGAGTGAGAGAGTGGTTGTGTTGGAGTCCCAGCAATGTAAAACCACCACAGTCTGTTGGATTGAACAGGGCCATGTGGCCATGTGATTAGAACATAACAGCCCTTGAAAGCACCACCTTTGCAGGAGCTGCTATCTTCATATCGTGGTCAGCATGTTCATAGCATTGAACATAGGGTATGCCTTTACCCTATGACTGTGCAATTTTGTTGTGGGAAATTGCATAATATGTATCTGAATATCTCTTCCATGTGTATTAAATATAGTGGAGAGTAACAAAACAAACCTGATTCCAACAGTTCTGACTTAGGTCATATTTTATATGTATAAATAATCCAGTGAGAAGTGCAATATGTATGGACTCATGTACCTCTGAAGCAAAGTGGCAGCTGCCCTTGATTCTAGGAATAACCAAATTTTGAAATGCTTCCAAAAATATATTTCAATTGTTTAACTCATCATAAAATACTTTTGTCTGAAAGAAAACTGGACCTAATTGGCAGTTGGACTAGATGATCTTTGAAGGTCCCTTCCTATTCAACTATTCTATTCTATTCTATTCTATTCTATTCTATTCTATTCTATTCTATTCTATTCTATTCTATTCTATTCTATTCTATTCTATTCTATTCTATTCTATTCTATTCCGTCCCGTCCCGTCCCGTCCCGTCCCGTCCCGTCCCGTCCCGTCCCGTCCTAAATTGATTAACCTTTTTCTTTTAGCATGATTGTCACCATGTCTTTTTCAGAAGATAGCAAGAGGTCTTCTGTGACTTTGAGTTTCTTTGGGCATAACAGGTACATGGCTTACACAAAAAGATGCCTTGAACAGGTCAGTATTCAGAAAAAGGACAGAGCACATATAGAATTTCTCTTTTGTTGTCATTTCAGTAACATATAACTCCACACTTGACTTTTAAAATAGGAATGCTTTTTCAAGTTGAGATAAAGACCCTCATTCTTTCGTATCAAAATATCTACAACTCAATTAATATTGAGTATGCTTATTACCTTATCTAGCCCAAGTAATGATTATTAGATTGTAACATGGGATATTCACATGCTACCTACACACACATTCTCCATCCTTTTCATTTTCAATGTCTGGGACATTTTTTGCCTGATTTGATGATTTTGTCAGAAATTAGAATATTTATTTTATTTTCTCAAATCACAGTTATTTTATAGTCTAAAACTCTCAAAAAAAGATAACAGAAGCAAGTGTGATTCAGATCAAGATTAATAGATTGTGTTGCAGAAACTGTACAGAGTACTAGATGGTGAAACAGAGGCACCCCAAAGTAAAAGCACAACATGATAACAACTTTCTTGAAAGTGCTGGTATGGAATGATAACAGAGGGTCCAAGGTGATAAACACTTATGGTCAGTTACTGATCTCTAAAAGAATACAGCTGTGGGAGCTGGACAAATGTGTTTTTGGTAAGAGCAACAAGGAATAGGAATGCAGTACATATAAAACATTGTGTGTGATAAAGCCAAGATGTAATATAGAATTCATTTTCAGTGTTACTTACAGTGATGACTGTAAGTAGACTGTGAAACAAAGACATGAAATCACATAAAAATAGCCTTTAAATAATGTTATGCATTTCTCAGCTATCTTTGAATTCAGTGAAAGCCTTGTCTACTCACAAATTATTTTTGCTTAAATAAGGTCCTTGTTGACAGGTTTCCAATCTGCTTTCAGAAATGTTCAAGCACATGAACTAAAATGTGCAGTTTTTGAGAGATAGTAGTGGCTACAGATGTCTCTAACAGTTAAGACTTTTTTAGAAATGCAGAAATTTCTAAGACAATTTTCTGTGAGTCTCAGAAGCAGGGGACATTTTTCACTGTTTGGCAGGACTTTCATACGGCTGAACTTGCTTTTATAAATCATGTGAACTACCGAACTGAAAACTACTGGTTTGGAGGAAACATGAACTGTTTGTTTTTTGAGGGAGGTGGAACAAGACAATAACTTGCTGTTTGGTCTTACATAAGAGAGGTCATCTTACCTTACAGTTGCTCACAGGTTACAATAAAATCCATGATTGCAAGCTCAATATGAGCCAGAAGTGTACCCTGACAGCCAGGAGGGCCAACTGCACCCTGGCACGCATCAAGCATGTTATTGCTAGTTGGTCAAGGGAAGTGATTGTCCCACTCTACTGTGCACTGGTGTGGCCTCACCTCGAGTACTGTGTGCAGTTCTGGGCACCACAGTACAAAAAGAATGTGAAACTATTGGAGGGTGTCCAGAGGAGGGCTATGAAGATGGTGTAGGGCCTAGAGGGGAAGCAGCTGAGGTCCATTGGCCTGTTCATCCTGGAAAAGAGGAGGCTGAGGGGATACCACACTACAGTCTACAGCTTCTTCATGAGTGGGGGTGGAGGAGCAGGCACCCATCTCTTCTTTTTAGTGACCAGTGCTAGGACCTGTGGGAATGGTGTCAAGCTGCAACAGAGGAAGTTCAGGCTGGATATCAGGAAGAGGTTCTTCACAGAGAGGGTTGTCGCACACTGGAACAGGCTCCCCAGGGATGTAGTTACAGCACCAAGCCTGTCAGAGTTTAAGCGTTTGGACTGTGCACTAAGCCATATGGTCTGAATTTTTGGGTAGGCCTGTGTGGTGCCAGGAGTTGTACTCAATGATCCTTATGGGTCCCTTCCAACTTAGGATATTCTATGATTCTATGATTATTTAACCAGTGCATTATGAATTACTTGTGGCAACACTTCATGAGACTATGAACCATTTATCACCATTTTCATACATTTAGACAAGACAAGAAGATGAGTCTTGGTGACAGTTCACAGGCAGAAAAGAACAAGAACTATCACAGAGTCTTATATGTCTTTTATAGGAGCTGGGTACACAACTAACTAACCAGGTGAATGTGACCTTTATCACCTCTGCTGGCTCATTTTCTTTTATAGTGGGAGTTCAGATTAGCTGCCCATCACTTACCTGCCACTTCAGCCTAGTTGCGTTAATGCATCCCCACCAGAAACTGACATCTTTGTCTTTATAAATCTTTTAAGCAGTTTCAGTCATATGTGATGAAATAAAATGGAAAATAAATTCAGATGAAAATACCCTTAGAAATGTGGGAGAATTTGAAACAGCAATGCCTGTATATCTCCAGATATCTTCTCATGTCCCTGTAATTAGGAATCCTACTGCACTATTTCCCCTATTGTTTTCAATTTTAATTAATTAGCCTGTGCTTCTATTATGATTTTCAGACAAGTATCTAAAAATGATACTTATTTATGCCAGTAATTTTACATTGACTTGATTATTGATGGCTCAGTTTTGCAGTGAATTTAGTGCCCACACTGTAAGCCAGAAAAAGAGTAATAATAATCGAAACATCAATTTATTTTCTGAAAGAGATGCAGTATAAATAATGTCTCTGAAACATCCCCCATGGTGCATATGTATAGTGTCGGAAACGTGTGCACCTCATAACATGACTGTTATGAAGTGAAGGGTTTAAAAGCCTTATCTACTTGCTTGCTCATGGCAAGATAGATACTTATATCTCTGTATGAAGTCACTCTTCTGTTTGGAAAAGCTTGTCTGGATTTTTATTTTTGACCTCTTCTCTGATGCTAACACTTATTGTTGCTATAGATGGTGAATATCAGTAAATTGACAGTAAAGATTTTTCCCTCAAAAGCTGTCTGAAAATTTCTGAGGCCATTAGCAATACTATCTGTCATCATATATTTCAACTCCCCAAAGTGTAAAATTATGAGAAACAGATGGCTTGGTCCTTTGACTTGGAAAAGGAACAGGGAAAGCCAGTCCTGCATATTTATATTGCACTGCAGCTAAAGTCCTGTTTAAATGGAATTAAAGGGATGTCAACCAAAAGGACCTGGACAAGTTTGAGAATTAGGCCCAGGCGAACTTAATGAGGTTCAACAAGTCTAAATGCAAGGTGGAGAACCTGGGTCAGGAAAATCACAGACATGAGTACAGATTGCAAGAAGAACTCATTGGGAGCAGCCTTGCAGAGAAAGACTTGGGAGTTCTAGAGGACAAAAAGCTTGACGAGGCTTTGGGCAATTTGATCTAGTGGGTGGCATCGCTGCCCATGGCAAGGGGTTTGGAACTAAATGATCTTTAAGATCTCTTCCAACCTAAGCCTATGATTCTGTGATTGTATGATTGTATGCTGTTGCCTATAATAAAGCAAGCCCTACAAAGACGTGTCTTCAACTTATGTTAACCTCAGGGGAAGAATTCAATACCTTGCAGACTGTTTGTGGTATAATTGCCTGAAGTAACTAGGAAAATAAAACTAACATTCACATTTTAAAGAAAACGTACAGCATTGAAGAAGCTTTCAGGGTGGGGCGTAGCTGCATTACCTGAGCGTTCTCTAGGCTTCTAACCTTAGATGCTATCACACTGGGGGAACCTGATGTGCTAGCTCTAAGGAACAGTACAGAGCATAGAGTGGAGTGGAGACACCACGGCTAGGCTCTGTAACGAGGTGGGGACTCTATTTTTCTTGTGCACACTGAGACAGATAAGCTGCACTTTTTGCTACCCTGAGCCAAGGACCTGTCATGTTTTGACAAATGCTGTACCCTAGTGTACTTTTGCTCATTATAATATCATTATAATACCAAAACACACTTCCATCCCAAAAGCCTCCAAGGTGCAACCACCCCTCATTGAGCATGTGTTCTGAATTTCTTGGAGCCTATTACTTTAAACGGAGATGAGAGAACTTTTCACCAATCATAACTAAGATACGCTTGACTGGAGCCACTCAAGCTCCACCTAAAAGATAGAAAATAATATAAATTGGCCCAAGAGAGAGGGGATGTTAGGGAAGATACCACCATCAGGGGAGATACAATCCTGAGGGAATACAACCTCCTTAGGACCTCCTGACTCCTGGGACCAGTTGACAGGCTGAGCCTCTCTTCCCCCACATTGGGACACCTTTGGGTGAGATTTGAACACTTGGTTATAAATGTTTCTAGAGTCTTTGATCCTTTTAACATGTTAATTCCTAGGCTGTGCACCTGTAACACCTGTGTATTTCATGCATGCTAGCTTGCTTTTGCGGACAGCCACTATCACTGGCAATCCAAAGAACCTGTGTACCTGTTGCTGTAATAAATTGCACTTGATTGCATTGTTATAGCTCTCATTAAGTGCAACTAGGGTAAGGGTGGTTATATGTTATTGGTGAATCCATGACTGTGATAGTTCAGTGTTCTGAATCCAACCAGACCCCTAACGGTTAACGTGTTATTGGTGAATATCCGACAGGACCCCTAATGGGTAATATGTTATTGGTGAATATCTGTCTGGACCCCTAACGGCTAATGCGCTATTGGTGAAATCTGTGATTGTGATAGTTCAGTACCCTGAATCCAACCGGGCCCATAACGGTTAATCAGCTACGCCTCTTAACGTGACACTGGTGTGTCTTCTTGCAAATACAGAGATGATTACTGTCTTTGTTCTCTTTTCCAGAAACTATGCTGTTTCTTGGATCTAGCATCTTCTGCTAGAATTTTCTGTGTTGGTCTTAATGCCTCTGTCTTCTGTAAAAAAAAAAAAAAAAAAAAAAAAAAAAAAAGCCTATTTCCATCTTTCTAATTCCCAAAATGAAGCTGAAAGATATTGGAAAAAGGAAAAACTGATACTGATCAACGAAAACATATGGTCATACACAGGCATGTTATAAATGGCTCAGGATTCAAATTAGGATTAAATAAAAAAATAGGATTTATTGAAAGAATATAAAGGAATAGAGGTAAGCAAACAGCGCGGGGTGCACTGGGAGTCTCCGCTCCACCAGGACGCACACCAGTTACATCAAGCAGCTGATTTTTATGCTCCTAGACTAATACATATTCATTACTACTTCTAAAAAAATAGATTATTAAAATTAGCTTCCAGGGTGCAGTCCCTCCTACTGGAGCATGCGCAGTCTCCTCTGGGGTCTCTTCTGGGGGTCTCTAGGGGTCTTCCATGCTGAAGGCTCGCAGTCTTCCTCTCCCCCTTTGTACTTACTGGGCACCATCCCAAGTTTACGGAACATCTTCTTCAAGTCTTGTCTCCCAGCCGCCCTTCAGCTTCTTTCTCCTTCCTCTTTATCTCTCGGCCCCCCCTAACCAGATACCAAAGATCCACATAGTATCCCATAACAGTCACTAGTTGTTATCAGTTGTTCTGAAACTCCCAGACACACGAGTAATTAAAACATTCTTCCCCAGCCATTCACAGACACATCTATAGCAGTGTTAGAAATAGAAGTCCGGAATAACAAAAGCAAACAGGTTCATAAATTTAAGAAGTGATAAATTGACTAGAATGAGGGGGAGACTGGGACACACTGCATCTGTGGTTCAAGAATTAAATTGCCAGTGCAGGGCCCAGAGGCAGACAGGATTCAAACAGAATTGTTCTTTATGGACACAAATTGTTAAAACATTCCTCACAGGCATCATGTTCTGGATCAAACTAGACAACGGTTTCTGTGGGACCCTTGTTAGATCACTTCTATGAACATAAAAGTCTGGCATTGCGTTACAAGGACACGGGTAAACTGGAAGAAACATAGATTAAGTGGAGAAAAAAATTCTATGGAGGCACAAGTGGAGGTAGATTTTTCATTGCTGCTGAAAAAGGTGTAATGTGTTGTATAATAGAATAAAATGGAAAAACATAAATTTTAGGGTAAGTGTAATAGTATGTTAAACAAATGGAGGTCATAAACTGAATTGTTTCAGTAGGACTGATTAAAAATTGTCCACAATTTGGTGTAAATTATGTTTTTTGTCTAGAAAATCTACTGGTTGAGGAGGTTATGTGTAGAGAGCTGTATTATTACTTTATAATTATATGTTTAGAAGAAATTTTGAAGTGTATTTCTATATTGCATTTTTGGCCCCAAAATATAAATAATAGGTTACTATTGTCCCAAATTATGACTGAAAAGAAATATTTAGTTGAAAATTTTGCTAAAATATTTACTTTAAATTCCAAGCATATATTGTTGGTGGCATGCACTATTGTAATTTTAGCATGTGATAATTTAATAACAAAGACAGCAAATAGACTTTCCCATTATAGGCAAATAACCTATGAAAAAATACAGAAATCTAACCTAACTTCCCAGTCATATTGTAATTAAATAATTTAATTTATTCTCCTTCTTCTTTTATTTTCAAAGTCTTTCATGTTTTTATACATTAAATATATATTTTCATGGGTGGGTCCACAGCTAATGTCAATATATTGTGCTGCAAATAGTTTCTTTAAGCATTTATTTGCCAAGTGGATGATGATTAGCTTCCTTGAAGGCAGATCAAAGAGCCCAAAAGCACTCTGGGGCTGTTAAGGTGATTCTAATTATTGGGATGTGAATCAAATAAAATTTTCCTTTTGAACATACAAGATATCTGCAATATTCAGGTTTCGTATTTTTGCCATTGCTTATTTTTAGACCTAGAGTCTAAAAATAAAAAAAGTATTAAAGTCTGGAATGGGAGTCAATTGTGTAACTGTTTGTAAACCTCACGGAGGGTAAACAGATTGGTGACTGTAGCTCTATTGGAGGTGTGAAACAACAAGACTTTTCTGTAGAGTATGTGACATCAATTTACCAGCACTTTGAGTTGATCTACAAAACATAATATTGGTTCAAATAAAGTGAAATGCTGAGCTGTGACTACAGATGACTTGTTAATAATTTGCATTTTTGTCACTCACTTAATATCAACCTGAAACTTTTGATTGTTTGTTTTAAGTGGGAAAAAGAATCCTGCAGTTTGCATAAATCCTTGTGATAGTCAAAGCTTTCAATCAGCTTCAAGACACTTTCAGTTACAATAACTCTCATGAAGTTATTCTTATTAGTCATATTAAAGTTCTAGTGGATGACAGGGACACCATTTTGGGGATTCATGTGATGCTTCTTTATGTGCTATCCCTGAAATTAAGATAACATTAAAGAAAACAAAATTGAAAAATAAGTTAAATGATAAATAAATAAATAAAAGGGGAAAGGATTTCTAATTCATATTTCCTTGACATGTTCCATAGAGACTTCTTGAATACTGAGGCTCCTATTATTTAGAATTCTTTAAATATAGCAGTTATGTGTATTGCATTGGCAGGACTATGCATACAGTTCACAATTAGAAAAGAATAAAAATACAATGTATAATAATGTGTAAATTTTTATTATATAAATGTCATAACTATTCCAGTATCTGTCTCTAGGAATGGCCATGAGGCCAATTATCAGGGAAAGTTTTCAAGTATCATACTTATCAATCTCATACTACCAATTATTTTCTGCTCAGAATTTCTCATCAGATTCAGAGGTAACTGACAGACACACCATAATTTATTATACTTTTGCTATCTAGAATCTCTAATCCATTTTCATTATATGTAAAATTGCTTAAATTAGTGTATTAATTTGATTCAAAGCTCTGCTGAAGATATACTATGGTTCTTGACTAGCAGTCTGCTTTCTTATTTTCGCATGATAATACTGCAGTGTTCTGTTAGCTGTCTTCTGCTTTGTTCACAGTATGTTTAATATATTAATGTCTTCATGAAGACCAAGGTGCCTTATGTCCTATATTATTTCTTAGAATTCATGTTCAACTCTTGTTCCTCTAGAATCCTGTGTGAATGACAGTTTGTTTACAATTTCTTATTTGATCTTTCCATTCTTTGAATTTTCCTTTGCATGTGGATACTGTTAGGTTATTTGATAAAAGCTTATCTGTATACTCACAAAGAGGCACAGTATCCTGCTTGGCTATTCTTGGGACCATTACAGAAGAAATCAGTCTATCCCAGGCCCATCTTCATAAGCCCTGAAGATCACAGGGACATGATGGCAGGTAAGAATACTTATTAAGGACTCAGAGGAAGAGCATTGTCAGTCAACCCTCTTATGGTAGTACCAGAAGAACCTCAGCCCCAGTGTCCAGGTGTGAAGCCTATCCAGATGAGTCATCAGGAGCTCTGTAATTACCTTTCAGACTAAGTAAGTGTAATGGTTTTACCAGTCAGGGCAGCTGAACAGCTCCACAATTCTTTCACTCCCTCTCCTCCCCCTGCAGCCCATGGGGTATCATGGCAGAGTAGATCTCCATGCTGCAGCCCATGGCAGAGCTCACAGCGGAGCAGGTGGACGTGGCCTGAAGGAGACTGTGGCCCATGGAGCGCCCCCACAGGAGCAGGATCTGGGCCAAAGGTTCAGCCTGTGGAGAGGAGTCTACAGTAGAGCAGGTGATCTGGTGGGAGCTGCTATGCACAGGGGAACTACGCTGGAGCAGTCCATTCCTGAAGGACTGCGTCCTGTGGTACAGACTGATTCTGGAGCAGTTCTTGAAGAACTGTAGTTTGTTGGAAGCCCACATAGGATCAGTTTGGGAAGAACTGTATCCCATGGGAGGGAACCTAAACTGGAGTAGAGGAAGAGAATGAAGATGAAGGAGCAGCAGAGACAAAGTGTTATGGACTGACCACAACCCCCATTCCCTATTCCCCCTGTAGAAGAGAGTGGATGGGATTAAGGTGATTTTAGTTTGCTTTTAGTTTCTCACTGCTCTCATCTGTTAATAATAGGCAATAAATTGCATTAATCTCCCTGTTTTGAGTCTGTTTTGCCCATGATGATACTTGTTGATCTCCTTGTCCTTGTCTCAACCCTTAAGACCTTTTTTCATCATATTTTCTCCTTCTGTTCTTTTGATGAGGGGGAGTGAGAGAACGGTATGGTGGCGCTTAGTGACCTATTGGTGTGAAACCATCACATCTGTGAATTTCTGTCTGTGATTTGTGTGTCTGGCTGTTGGCCCTGGGAACATGGAGCGGCAGCCTCACTTATCTCAGGCTGTTGGATCTGGCATGACATATTTGCTTTTAATGGACACAAAAATTAATTTTTTAATCTGTAATAGAACTAACATCCCAAATGTTTGTGCTCCTTTGTTTTCCAGTATTCTTTCTGTTCTTCAGTTTAAATTCTCTCTTCTGACTTTTTCTTTTTTTTTTTTTTTTTTTTTTTTAACTGTAAGTGACAGCAGCTTGGTTCTCTTATGGTCCAAATGAAATTATTTCTTCTGTACTGGGACCCTGTATTCCTACTGTATCTCTAGCTCCTCCTGAATCTGTTTCTTTTACTGTCATCTCTACCAGCCATGCAAATGGTATTCCTACCCCTCTCTTTGGTCCTATGAGTATGCTGGAATCACTTCAGCAGATGTTACTGAAGTCATGGTCTTCAGCTTCCTATATTTTTTGCCTCCAGAACTTCTTTTCTATTGTTTTCTCTTTTGACGTTTTATTTATTTATTTTGATGAATGTGGAGAGGGCACATAAAGGAGTGAAGGAGTGAAAGCTTTCAGTGCAAGGTATTTTCTCCAGGAGTTAAGTCTGCTTATTAGTTATAAAGCATAAGAGATTATATCAGTGTGCTACTTCCTCTGAGCTAGGGCTTTTCTTACTTGGAAAATGCTTATTTATCTGTTTTTCACTCTGTTTTTCAAATAAATCAAAATTCTAAATATTGAAATCCTTATGTATGCCCTGAGCAGGTAAATACTTTCACAGGGTGAAAACATCAGAATTGTAGCTTACTAAAAAAGTAATGTATATTAATAAATGAGACATTCCTCAGCAGACCTTGTGATTGAGGGGACTGAGAACCCTGACCACAATCCAAACATCTCCCAGTGAAGACCTCATATGCTGATGACTCACTGTCTGGGGAAGACTGGTGATGCACAGGACACACAGGGAAAATGAAGGCACAAATAAAATAATAAAAAGTCCATTAATGAGTCTTTTCTGCATTCTTTTTGACTATTTTTTATTATTATTATTATTATTGTAAATGAACTAATGTTAATTGAAGTATTTTAATTGGACTCTTAAAGGAATAGATGATAATAACTTGGTTTCTTATATTTATATATGTATATGTTCCCTTTAACCCATACAAAGATTATTACAACACTTTTAGTAGCCCTGAAACCTCAAGTTGTGAACTGAAAGCAAGGAGTAAATTGAAAGAGAATATTAGCAACTAAACATTGGTCACTTTCTTTCTTAAATTGAAGGAGTCTTTCTTCAATATCCCAGAACCCTTCTTTTGTGGCTCACTGTCTTGTGTGGAGAGAATCAGGAAACTGAGGTACTGATGTAATAGAGTGAGTTGGTGTACCAAGGGACAACAGGAAGAGCTAAATACCCACAGGTGTCTGAATGCCCATCCATTTCACACCCTGAGTTACAGAGCTAGAGTCTTCCCCGTCTAGCAATCCAGAATTTCTCTGGAACAGAGAGCACTATCTCCAATGCCATGAAGTGCTGTGGATACCTCTTTCTCTTCAGCAGAATATCTGTCTGTTAGGGTGCTGTCAAGAACAGCTGTTCAAAGGCCAGGGGCTGAGGGAGGTAATTAGCAACACAGGTGTCTTGCCAGCTGAAGTCTATCCCCAGGGAGGCAGTAGCACAGATTTTGCCGTTGCCTATTTTTAGACTTGGAGTAATACCAGCCTCAGCTTAGAAGCCAGATTGCTAGAAAGTCTATAAGGATGAGGCCAACCTGTGGTCAAGCTGGTAGGTCAGCTTGCATCTCTAGATCAGTGGGGTATATGGCCAAACACAGGCATAGATCAGGCAAGGATCAAGCACAAATGCTTTCACTTAAACTACACTTGGGAGCAAAATAGGGAGAAACCTTGCTGAAATTTGTCCACAGAACTATAGTGGAGGAAGCCTCCATGCAATTTGTTAGAACTTTTCAGGAGACTTGTCTGCTGGCCCCCAGTGGCATCAATTCTAGACTGTCCTGAACCCATGCAGTTGCACCCAGGAGAGGCTGGGTACATTCCTTGCTCTGGCACTGGCACCTAGCTGCTAAATGCATGCCTTGTCAAGCTATATTGTGACAAAGGTTTTCAGCTATTGGTTAATTTATTTTCCGCCTCAATAACTTGGCTTGGAACACTCATGATTCTGAGAAAAATCAAGGCTATGTGTCAACTACTATCTGGGAGAGAGCATATTTTCCTTTCCATGTCCAACAGTGAACCTGAATTTTTTGTCATTTGTTTTGCTGACATAGCTTGTGAATGTTTGGGGCAAAAGCAGTGGCACTTAATTCCTGACATTCAAAGATTGGTCTTTGGAAAATATTTGAAGAAAATGCCAACTGTGTGGTACCAAAACTCACCATAAAATGTAAAATAGGAAATGTCATAAAAAATAGTGATTATATATGGATTTGTTTTAGACACACTATATCTAAAGAAACACAGACAACCATATGTGTGTGCTTTGCCACCAAATAGTACGATATGAAACACTGACCAGCAAGAATTCCTGATGAATACCGACTATGTCGCAATTCTGAAACATATAAGTCAGCTAAATATACAAAGAACCAAGACTTGCAAGATATGAGGAAAAAAGAAGAGTTACCAAAAGAAAGTACTTCAAGAATGCTTATTTATTTAAATTAAATGACCAATCCTGTCAAACTCTTAAAATCAAATTGGTGGTAATAGAAATTCACGCTAGGGGGAAAACATAGCATGTCTTTGCAAAAGAAAATTTTAAAGTGAAAGGTGCATCAAAAAATAGCAGCACTAGAGTGGTTCATGAAATGAATGGTGTTGTCATGTTTCAGGTAAATATACTTACACATAGACTTGTGCATTTGTCTATCAACTCATTCAAATGGAATCATTTCCTACCCTGCTGTAGCAGTTATCACCTTACTTACACCATCATAAGATGACAAAAATCTCTTTGAGAAACTCAGAAGTCTCAGCAGATTGCACACTTTCTGCATAAGCAGGATACTTGGATGCAAACCACATTTCTCATCTGCCAGAGCATCTCTGATGTTCTTTAAATAACAGGACATAGCATAGTCTGGACTAGAAACGCTGAAGGAGAAAAGAAGAAACTCTCCTGCCCTCTTGTTTAAGCTCCGATGCTCTTTAGAAATAAATAACTATTCATGGATTCAGGAAATCAAACTGGAAGGTATCTTTAAGGCTTTGGAATATTAGAGCTTGGTGACAACAAGAATGCTTTTTTTTAACGTACTAATACAGCTTTTGAAACTAGTCCATCATTCTTCAATAGAAAGAACACAATGCAAAGAGGACAAGTGCAATAATGACCAAGTACAAAATATGTATTTTCCCCATCAAAACACTCTGAGAATAAAATGAAATATGCAGTTTCTGAACTTTTGCTGGGTTTTGATCATAAATCTTCTACAAGAAAACAATAAAAATGAACAAAACTTTGGTGGTAAATAATAGGCATAATGTTGTGAATTCTGAAATATCTAAATTATTATAGTAAATTCCACAAGATATTTTAAACTTCATATAACTGAACTAGATACAGTTGTGATGGAAAGAACCACACAGTCCAGCTCTTGCTGTGAAAAATAAAATAAAATAAAAAAATAAAATAAAATAAATCACGCCTGTAAAGTACAAGACAGAACTGAGACAGAAAGAGAACGCTGTAAGTAATTGTAAGGGTACTCAAAAAAGTAAATGGTATATCACCATTTGGGGAATTCTTATCTGCAGTTATAAGTATTCCTAAATGAAAAAACAAACAAACAAACTTTTATTTCATGTATGGAAGTCAACAGAATAACTGCAGTCCAAAGTGAGATAATTCAATGTAATTAAAAATACCAAACTACAGCTGAGGTAAGAAACATTTAAAGGAATTGTAGAAATCAGAAAATTAAAGGGAAGCCATATATAGGGATGTTTTGAGATGTCCGAGTGTTTCCCAGTTTCATTCCAGGGTAGGACAAAGATTTCATAGAATTACAGAATGGTTTGGTATGGAAAGGACCTTAAAAATCATCTAATTCTAAGCCCCCTGCCATGGGCCGGGACACCTCCCAACAGAGCAGGTAGCTCAAAACCTCATCCAACCTGGCCTTCAACACCTCCAGGGATGGGGCATCCACAGTTTCTCTGGGCAAGCTGTTCCAGTGCCTTACCACACTATGAGTGTAACCTTCAAACCTTCTGAAACCCTATGAGTAAAAAATTTCTTCCCAATAATTAATCTAAACCTACCCTCTGTTAGTTTAAAGCCATTGCTGCTTGTCATATCAGTACAATCCCTGACATAGAGTCCCTCCCTAACATTCCTGCAGGCCCCCTTTAGGCACTGGAAGGCTGGTACAGGGTCTTCCTGGAGCCTTCTCTTCTCCAGGCTGAACAACCCCAGCTCCCTTAGCACGTCTTCACAGGAGAGGTGCTCCAGCCTCCACATCATGGAGAGGTGCTCCATGATCATCCATGTGGCCCTCCTCTGGACTTGTTCTAATACATCCATATCCTTCCTTTGTTGAGGGGCCCAGAGCTGAACACAGCACTCCAGGTGCTGCTCATGAGAGTAGAGTAGATGGGGAGAATCAGCCTGACCTGCTGACCGTGCTTCTTTTGATGCAGCCCAGGATATGGTTGGCTTTTTGGACTGCAGGTGCACATTACCGGCTCTTGTTGAGCTTCTCATCAACCAATGCCCCTGAGTCCTTTTCCTCAGGGATGCCCTCAATCCATCTTCCACCCAGCCTGTATTTGTGCTTTTACAGTGCAGTGGTAGAAAACCATATATACTCTTCACCTCTAAAAGCAGTCATAGAAACTGGAAACTATCCAGAAATTACTGGAACAGAATGTAAAGCTGTCACTGATACACAGAACAAGGTAAGAATAGTTTAAAGTATAGTTCATCTCCTCTGGACTCATTGTACTTCTATGTCATTCTTTTGCTAAAAACTGCAAAGCTGAATGCAGTACTCCAGAACACTGTATAATAGCAGTAGGACACCAATTTCAAAGTGATTACAGTTACTAATTATTTTACAGCTTTAATCTTAGTAGAGAGAGACACACCGTGGTGTAACAAATATATAGGCTATATGGTTTCAAAAATGATGTCTTCTGGGGAGAAAAAAACAAACAAACAAACAAAAAAACAACTAAAATTACCTCAGAGGAGCTTGGTGCTGCAGTGACATGATTATACAATTATACACTTCCACATAAGTTTTGGAAATAACTAAAATAAAACAAATCTCCTGGCATAGATTTCACATTATAAACTAGTTAAAGCAATGCCCCCTAGGCACTGGAATTGCTTTCTTGTATGAATTTTATTTTCATTTTTAGGGGAACTTTATGAAGGAGCAAATGATATATCAGGATGGTCAACTTTTATAAATGTAAAGTCTATTATTACCTTGGTATCTAAGCATATATATATATATATATAATTATATATATATATAAATATATATATAAATATATATAAATATATATAAATATATATTATATATATAATTATATATATATAATATATAATATAATATATAATTATATTATATATTATATATATATATATAATTAAGACAATATTTCCTATGACATTTTACAGCCTGCTTCATAAACATAAGCCTAGCTAAACAGAGTAGCATGGCACTCCTCAAAATTCTCAGTTGTTCTGTAGATGCCATAGGTAGATGGTTCACTCATGCAGAATATGTCCCAGAGTAGTCATGTCTTGAAAAAGACAATGCTTGGGGCTCTGCTTTGACACTGGATGGGGAAGGATACCAGTGAGACACATTCAAGGTCAGGATTATGACTGCTTCATAGTATTAAAAATGAGAGGAGAAAAGGGCAGTTAGAATTATGTTGGAAAAAAATAGCTTGTACAGTCTAAAATCTTGACTAAAAAGTTAGAGACTGACCTTGCAATGATCTGCATTCAGGTAAGATTTTCTTTCCTTGATTTTTCTCTAAATGTTACTAGATGTTATGTCTCTTTGTTACAAAAAAAATATATATAGTGCAGGACCTGAAAATGACTGATTTGCAATTCTACTGTGGAGAACACTGGAAAAAATTCATAGAGTACCTGAACATATTTTGATTAACTAGCTGCATGGACACATAGGTGTTGGGAGAAAGTATTTCTCATTGTTTCTAGTGTTAGTCTTTCAGAAAGATATCATGTGTACAATAGTTCCATTTCCCTGAGTTACCCAGACCAAGACAATGAAAGCGAAATCTCTGGGGGGAAGCACAACCATTGTACTCTAGCACAGGTTTCAGTTGTACTAGTTGAGGCAATAATTAGCAAACCAGATGGGCTTTTGGGGCACTCAAGTCCCTCTACATTTTGCAGGTAGTAGTTGTACATTTATTGAGGTAAGCTACAGGACAGAGTTGAACTCATTGGTCTCATTGTAAAGAGACCAACAATGCTTATTTTCTAATAGCTAGTGTTTGGGCTTGGTTTAGTTTGGTTTGCTTTGCTTTGCTGTGCTTTGGTAGGGTTTTCATGTACACTTACCATAATCATTTCATGATTTCAAAACATGTATTTCATAAACTTATCAAATGAGAACCAGTAAGTGAAAAACTAATTTTGAAATGTCTGACTTTTGCCACATTCTACCTGTATTGATATTGCTGTTACAGCAGCCATTTTCAGTTAAAAAAGTAATCAAAAAATCTCTTTTCATTTCTGAAAATAAACTGGTCTTCCTACCAGGATGTTCTAATAATGTCTATTCTATATGACTATTCTATTTGTCTATTCTAACAATGTCTAACAAGAATCAGAATAATAAAACGGTCAATCCTTTGTGAACAAAGCTTAATGACAGATGAAGTTGGCAACCCTCAGTGTTTAAATGAGTGTTTCACCAGGATTCTAAATGGAAGCAGATGGCAACTTCCCAGAGACTGTGCATATTCCCCAGGGGAGAGGAGAAGCATTAAAACACTCCACCATTGCACTGGAGCAGATAATTAGACAATTAGATCTATTAAAAGCTGACAAAGGAAAAAGTTTAGAAGAACCTTCTCCTTAGGCTTCAATGTGGCAGTATTTTTAATAGCCGATATAGAAAATCCATTGAACACCTGATTTACAAATTTGAAGACTTATTTATTGTAATTTATGTATATATGTGCATAGGCACACCTAATGCACTAAGTATATTTTACATAAACACATATATATATGTATATACACATATGTTGTATTGATTATGAATAGTTATTTCTCTTTTCAGACAATAATGGTTTTGTCCAAAGGGCAACATTTTGTCCAGTGGACCTAATTCCACACAGATCTATTTCAGGATGCCAAAATGTGAGTACTGGAATGTATTCTCTCTTCATAGAGGATAGTTATCTGACCCCGTGCATCTGGAAGATACAAATGTTCTCAACAGTACAAGAGGAGAGTGAGTTTCTCTACTTTTTAAGGAATATATTTGCTGATCCACTGGTCCGCAATGTGGACTCTGTGTGTGTGTTCATTTGTTTGTTCTTCAGCACTAGCCAGATGAACCAACTTCAATGACTGATGTCATGGAATGAAAGATTGCTGTGGACTTTTTAACAAAGATTTGCAAAGTATTACTAGTTGTAGGGTGTAACATAAAGCTTCTTAAAAGCCTATGAAAAGAAGTAGATCTTAGCAAAGGGTATCCTTGTCAATGTTACCATAGAAACAATTCCACAAAAATATAATGCATTACATGAGACAGCTCTGTCAACAACTTTCTGTTCATATGATTTTGTACTTAGTAAAGCTACTTGTGGAACTAGAACTAATTTTGCTGTCATTTTCTTTGTTTGGTTAAATGTGAACACTGTAGGTGCTGTAATTCAATTGTATCAATTAGACCTGCTTCTTTTCAGTGCACAGTTGTCAATATTAGATTTTACAACTTGTGTTTTGTTTGTTTCTTGTGGCTAGAAGGAGAAAGGGTAGATTCAAATATTCTTCTTAACCTTTTTTTCATTAGACGAAAGTGGAAGACAGAACTATAAAAAAAACTGATATGCAGAGCAAGTTTATTCATAATTTTCTCTCTTGTCTTCTTCTCTCTATATATCCATATATATAGGAATGTTATTAATAACCTATTATCAGTTATATATATTTCCATATACTCAATATAATTATAATATATTAATTATTGATATATATCAATATATATATATTTCCGTCATGGCTCAGGAGCCAGTCATTGTGGCAAGTATATATGAAATAAACACAGGAGAAAACAACAACAACAACAAAACACTTATGAATCCAGACTTTCAAAATCTATACTACAAGTATTTTAAGAAATACATATGACAGTATGAATATAAAAGATAACTGCAAGTCTGATAATCAAGTAAAACCAAAAAAAAAGGCACAAAATAGATAAACATACAAGAAAGAGTATAAAAAATTACCAGAATTAAATTAATAATAAAAAGAACAAGCATAAATAAACAGAGAAGGCAGTCACTAGGAAAAATAAGCACTAGGAGGTGATCAGTATAATCAGTTTCTTAAGACATCAAGATTCAAAAAAAAATTTATTTTAAATAACTTTTCTTTTTAAAAGGCAGAATACCATACTTAGTTTACAATTCACCAATATGTTCCTTCCTGCATTATTTCTTTGCATTGCAGACACAAGAAAACCGTAAACATTTCTCTGCAAGTGATAATACATTTTCTCTATTACTTCTTGGTTTTAGTTATTTTTAAAAAGTTGGTATTCTTGAACTATTCTTACCTTGTTCTGTGTATCAGTGACAGCTTTACATTCTGTTCCAGTAATTTCTGGATAGTTTCCAGTTTCTATGACTGCTTTTAGAGGTGAAGAGTATATATGGTTTTCTACCACTGCACTGTAAAAGCACAAATACAGGCTGGGTGGAAGATGGATTGAGGGCATCCCTGAGGAAAAGGACTCAGGGGCATTGGTTGATGAGAAGCTCAACAAGAGCCGGTAATGTGCACCTGCAGTCCAAAAAGCCAACCATATCCTGGGCTGCATCAAAAGAAGCACGGTCAGCAGGTCAGGCTGATTCTCCCCATCTACTCTACTCTCATGAGCAGCACCTGGAGTGCTGTGTTCAGCTCTGGGCCCCTCAACAAAGGAAGGATATGGATGTATTAGAACAAGTCCAGAGGAGGGCCACATGGATGATCATGGAGCACCTCTCCATGATGTGGAGGCTGGAGCACCTCTCCTGTGAAGACGTGCTAAGGGAGCTGGGGTTGTTCAGCCTGGAGAAGAGAAGGCTCCAGGAAGACCCTGTACCAGCCTTCCAGTGCCTAAAGGGGGCCTGCAGGAATGTTAGGGAGGGACTCTATGTCAGGGATTGTACTGATATGACAAGCAGCAATGGCTTTAAACTAACAGAGGGTAGGTTTAGATTAATTATTGGGAAGAAATTTTTTACTCATAGGGTTTCAGAAGGTTTGAAGGTTTCAGAGTTCACAGAAATGGGTGTTTTACATATACAATTGTTAAAGGGGAGAGAAACTAGAAAGGATTAACTAGCAAATGGAGTAAAAAATATTAAGATATTGTTTCAGTATCATTAAGACCAATTTCATGAACTGTTATTAAAGTAATAAAAATGTTTGTCTATTATATGGAGAGGAATCTGTGAAACCTTTGGTAAAATAAGTATGAAATAATGTTTGAGAGGTTATAAGAAAGTTAATGATTTTTGAAATAATCAAGGTAAAAGATTTCAAGTATGTATAAAGGAAGCAATCTAGCAGGTACTGTAAGCTGTAATGTTATATTTATGATTATTAACAGATAGTCATTCAGTTTTAAGTTTTACTGTAGTCTGTATACCTTAAAATATTATAAACAATACACTGAAGACTTTGGTACTGTATACATTTAATGTTCTTTGAATGAAGTAGAATTTGTGTTATTTTTCCAGCTGAATATATAATATAAAAATAATAATAAAAAAATATAAAAAGTTACATAAATTGTACAAATAAACTTGTTTAATTCATGATATAAATATGCATAGTTTCTATTATATAGAAACTTGATTCTGAATGGTTCTGTACTACTGCTGGGGACATTCATTTAATCTCTGTTCTATTCTAGACAATACATAGAGTCACATGTATTGTCTTAAACATAGAGGCTGGATGGGGGCACATGAACATAACTAATTCATTTTCTGTTTAAGTTGCATTAAGTCATTTTTGGCAGATGTGTCTTCTAGTCTGTTTTAACTAACAGTGGTAGTGGATGCTCCACAGCCTTTCCTATGTACTGCAGTGCTGTTCTATCCTTACCCCCAGATGTCTCATCCCTTGCTTGAATTTTATTGCTACAATTAATTTTTATGTTATATTTTTAGGAAAAACATTGATTATATATATATTTCTGCTCACAGGTTTATATAGTTGATCTTTTCTTAAAGACTGAAAGTATCATGTCAGTAAAATCTGTGTCCTATTTCTGCAACAAACAGAAAAACAGCTTAACAAGCTTTTATAAATAGAAGAAATAACAAACAGAAAATAAAATAGTTGCTACCTTCTATTATGTGCTGGATTTGTAATATACATGTGGCATATGATATAAGCTTCATTTTAGCATGTTCTTCATATATGCAGAACTAGCTCAGTTGGCAGCTTTACAACAGGTCACACTGCATACCATGAAAACACTTTCTCTTTTCCCAGCTAATCAGAGTACATTTATTGGTTTGATTATAATTTTCTGACCTCCTTTGGTGGTTTCTGATATTTAATGCTGAGGATTCTTGCAGAGGATAATGTATTAAAATTGAATATATATACTGTACCGTATATCTTGATATTTAGATTTGATAATGTAAGTTAATTGTTTAGCTGAGAATATAGAAATTTCCCTTGCTCAAAAGAAATATACAATTCATAATATACAAATATACAAAAAAAATAGTCTGAAACTGTATAATCAGTCAGTATTTCTACATACTTATATATGTACATGCACACACACCTAGGACTTTAAATACACAGATTTTATTCTTATATTTCTTAACTTTGAAAACAAAGTCCTCAAAAGTTAGAAAATGATATGAGTCATGTGACAGATATAATTTTACCCATTTGTTCTTTAATTTCTTTACAAGAATAATTTGCAATTCTGTATTTAGGAGACTATAAATTTCATATTTTCCACAGGAATCCTACCTTAGTCTGTGTAGAAATAGAATTGTTCTTTATATGAATCTTGATAATATAGAATACCTATTACATGGAAGAATGAAGTCTCCTTTTGTTACTGAGGCTGAAAGGCGTATAGTTAGAGCCAGGAGATTACAGGAAGATCTTTTAAAATCTTTTAAAATCAGTTGAATACTGCCTTTGGAATAATGTTAAGCTTGCACTTGATGTTCAGCTTGTTAAGAATGCTGCACAAAACTGTTGTGACAAACTTTACATTTGTTTTCTGATTTCTAATAGTATGATTAGTGAAGTCAGGGAATATTCCCAGTCATTAGAACTTGATTGTCTTTAAGTGGGAAGAATAGTTAGAATTGGAAGCAGTTAGATAAGGACTTAAAACTCATGGTTTGGTGTTAATTTGGACAAAAACATTCTGAAACAAATTCTAAGCAGGCTCAGAAGTTAGTATGGGCTAGGCATAATTTTCAGTAGGCATTTTAAATGTGATGAAAATCTATTCAGACAATCAAGATGAAGTAGTTTGGACAAGGGTCAGTACCATAAAATGGACCAAGGTGTTCTTAATTTACTTCATGTAGTGTCCCCACATTTAATATTTATTTATGTATTTATTTTAATGATGGATTCTAAAGAACATTTCAAGTTGGCAGACAGGCATTTTTAACAATGAAACAAGATACTTGTTTATACTTGTTTATAGTCACAGTAAAGTCTTGATCTAAACTACGCACTGGTGTCTTTACTTTGACCTGACTAGAGTAAGATGATATTACAATTGTCTAATGAAAGACCTCCTAATAAAAACTAGTTTTCTTTGTTTCGTCCAGCTTCTGGACAGGATGTTCATTATCCAACAGTATTGTTGTTCTGTTTCTTTCTTTTCGTATCCTTTTTTTTTTTTTTTCCCAGGAATGAAAGGATCACGTGCTTATAGTAGAGATAAGACTGGGACACCTAGAAAGGAAAAGGCAACCACCCCAGAGTTTCTAGCCTCACAACCAGAAAACAGTCATATTGAATTTACAGATAAAGACTTAGCTTCATTTTGTTTACAAATGCAAGACTCGGTCTCAAGACTCTGAATTATAAAATAAAGGATACTTTTAATCTTAATCACTCTGCGCACAGATCCATAAAATTATTTGTTTAGACCTTATATATCACAAAAAGAAAAAAAGAGAACTCTGCTCAGCAGGTCCCTTTAGGAGCTGGCAGGGCTCATTGAGAGGGCTTTAAACTAGGTAGGAAGGAGGGATGGGGCTGAAGCTAGGATTGTTGGGGCTGTGCCAGGGGGAACAATGGCAAGGCCAGAGGATAAGGCAATGGCCCAGCTGAAGTGCATCTACACCAATGCACGCAGCATGGGTAACAAACAGGAGGAGCTGGAAGCCATCGTGCAGCAGGCAGGCTACGACTTCATTGCCATCACAGAGACGTGGTGGGACCAGTCTCATGACTGGAGTGCTGCAATGCCTGGCTATAGGCTCTTCAGAAGGGACAGGCAGCACAGAAGGGGTGGTGGTGTGGCTTTCTATATTAGAGTCTTTCGAGGTTGTAGAACTCGAGGCTGGGAATGACAAGGTTGAGTCCCTTTGGGTTAGGATCGGCAGGGACAACAAGGTTAGTGTTCTGGTCGGGGTCTGCTATAGACCGCCGAACCAGGATGAGGAGACGGATGAGGAATTCTACAGACAGCTGACAGAAGTTGCGAAATCTTCAGCGCTTGTTCTTGTGGGGGACTTCAACTTCCCTGACATATCCTGGAAGCACAACACAGCCCAGAGAAAGCAGTCTAGGAGGTTCCTGGACGTCGTGGAAGATAGCTTCCTGACGCAGCTGGTTAGTGAGCCTACCAGGGGTGGTGCCCCGCTAGATCTTCTCTTCACAAACAGAGAAGGACTGGTGGAGGATGTGATTGTCGGGAGCTGTCTTGGGCAGAGTCACCACAAAATGGTGGAGTTCACTATTCTTGGCAAGGCCAGGAAGGGGACCAGTAAAACCGCTGTATTGGACTTTCGGAGGGCTGACTTTGAGCTGCTCAGGACACTAGTTGGTGGAGTCCCTTGGGAGGCGGTTCTGAGGGGCAGAGGGGTCCAGGAAGGCTGGGTGCTCCTCAAGAGGGAAATCTTAATGGCGCAGGAACGGTCTGTCCCCACGTGCCCAAAGACGAGCTGGCGGGGAAGAAGACCAGCCTGGCTGAACAGAGAATTGTGGCTTGATCTTAGGAGAAAAAAGAGGGTTTATAATCTTTGGAAAAGTGGGCAGGCCACACGGGAGGACTTTAAGGATGTAGCGAGGCTGTGCAGGGACAAAATTAGGAAGGCCAAAGCTCATCTGGAGCTCAATCTGGCTACTGCTGTTAAAGATAACAAAAAACCTTTCTATAAATACATCAACACAAAAAGGAGGACTAAGGAGAATCTCCATCCTTTACTGGATGCGGGGGGAAACTTAGTTACAAGAGATGAGGAAAAGGCGAAGGTGCTCAATGCCTTCTTTGCCTCAGTCTTTGGCGGCAATACCGGTTGTTCTCTGGATACTCAGTACCCTGAGCTGGTGGAAGGGGATGGGGAGCAGGATGTGGCCCTCACTATCCACGAAGAACTGGTTGGTGACCTGCTACTGCACTTGGATGTGCACAAGTCGATGGGGCTGGATGGGATCCACCCAAGGGTACTGAGAGAACCGGCAGAGGAGCTGGCCAAGCCACTATCCATCATTTATCAGCAGTCCTGGCTATTGGGGGAGGTCCCAGTCGACTGGCGGCTAGCAAATGTGATGCCCATCTACAAGAAGGGCCAGAGGGCAGACCCGGGAAACTACAGGCCTTTCAGTTTGACCTCAGTGCCAGGGAAGCTCTTGGAGCAGATTATCTTGAGAGTCATCACGCTGCACTTGCAGGGCAAGCAGGTGATCAGGCCCAGTCAGCATGGGTTTATGAAAGGCAGGTCTTGCTTGACGAACCTGATCTCCTTCTATGACAAAGTGACGCGCTGGGTGGATGAGGGAAAGGCTGTGGATGTGGTCTACCTTGACTTCAGCAAGGCTTTTGACACCGTCTCCCACAGCATTCTCCTCAAGAAACTGGCTGCTCTTGGCTTGGACTGGCGCACGCTTCGTTGGGTTAGAAACTGGCTGGATAGCCAGGTCCAAAGAGTCGTGGTGAATGGAGCCAAATCCAGTTGGAGGCCAGTCACCAGTGGCATTCCCCAGGGCTTGGTGCTGGGGCCAGTCCTCTTTAATATCTTCATCAATGATCTGGATGAGGGGATTCAGTGCACCCTCAGTAAGTTTGCAGATGACACCAAGTTAGGTGCGTGTGTCGATCTGCTTGAGGGTAGGAAAGCTCTGCAGGAGGATCTGGATAGGCTGCACCGATGGGCTGAGGTCAACTGCATGAAGTTCAACAAGGCCAAGTGCCGGGTCCTTCACCTGGGGCGCAATAACCCCAAGCAGAGCTACAGGCTGGGAGATGAGTGGTTGGAAAGCTGCCTGGCGGAGAAGGACCTGGGAGTGATGGTTGATAGTCGGCTGAATATGAGCCAGCAGTGTGCTCAGGTGGCCAAGAAGGCCAACAGCATCCTGGCTTGTATCAGATACAGTGTTACCAGCAGGGCTAGGGAGGTGATCGTCCACCTGTACTCGGCTCTGGTGAGGCCGCACCTCGAGTACTGTGTTCAGTTTTGGGCCCCTCGCTACAAGGACATGGAGGTGCTTGAGCGGGTCCAGAGAAGGGCGATGAAGCTGGTGAGGGGCCTGGAGAACAAGTCCTACGAGGAGCGGCTGAGGGAGCCTGGCTTGTTCAGCCTGGAGAAAAGGAGGCTCAGGGGCGACCTTATCGCTCTCTGTAGGTACCTCAAGGGAGGCTGTAGCGAGGTGGGGGTTGGCCTGTTCTCCCATGTGACTGGTGACAGGACGAGCGGGAATGGGCTTAAGTTGTGCCACGGAAGTTTTAGGTTAGATGTTAAGAAGAACTTCTTTACTGAAAGGGTTGTTAGGCATTGGAACAGGCTGCCCAGGGAAGTGGTGCAGTCACCATCCCTGGAAGTCTTCAAAAGACGTTTAGATGTAGAGCTTAGGGATATGGTTTAGTGGGGACTGTTAGTGTTAGGTCAGAGGTTGGACTCGATGATCTTGAGGTCTCTTCCAACCTAGAAATTCTGTGATTCTGTGATTCTGTGATTCTGTCCCATGCCCTGGAAGTACCTAAAACTCAGTAAACAAGTCATTGTTCCCTACTTCTAGCCATTTGATTTTTAGAATGTATACATCTTGACAGATGGCTATCTATCTATATCCTGATTGAGTTATAGGAAAAATCATATTCTCACCTACGCAGAGGAAAATTGCATTTCTCAGTGGCCTAGCTTATTAAGAATGTGATTAGATGAAATCTGCAGCATGCAGAAAATTTAGAACATTTTAGAAATTTATTAGGTACTGTATTTGCTTAAAAATAAAGTTCACTGTAGAGGAGAGATACAGTCTACTAAATTCCAAGCCTGGAACTTAAAGCCTCTGTTCAAGAAGTAGGAGAACAAAAAATTCAGTGCTCTTCCTGGCTTCAGATCTATTCAGCTTGTCAAAACAGTTGCTTAAGCACTTTCCTGAGTATGTTTTCTTTGTTTGTTGTATTTCTAAATGCAAAAGCTTTTAATCCAAAAGTGTGGGCAACCCTGGGAGTGGAAACTCTAAGATATGACTTCTCTGAACACACAGATGCTCCTACTGTTCTTTGCTACTTGAACATTTCATTCCAGAAACTGTTCATTACTTTCTATACAATGGCACAGGTTTAGAAAGGTATGGAAAAAGGAGTAGGAATAATTTTCATTACTGAAAATTAGCTCATATTTAATATATGCCTCCTGGGAAGTGTCTGATTAAATATGTCAACCAGTAGAAGCTTTTAAAACAATTTGTCATGGATGATTCTTTACCTCCTTGACAGTTAGATGTGAAACATTTAACATGGGAATCTACACATAATTTGATAGCAAAAAGCACACATAAATACCAATATAATGCATCTACATTGGAATAAAATTATAAAAGTGTACTCCCATGCTGAAAGGAACTGGTTAAATATAGGTTTTGCATTTTTTTCTCAAATATTTCATCTTAAAAAAAGAACAATAACTCTGTAGTATTTCATATATATATATATTATTTGGCAATCATAAATGGAAATTGTACCTGTTCATTACAGAACAGAAAACAAAAACATAACTTATTTATGCCATTGCACTATAATTTTGCCAGATAAACTGCTTACAGTACTGTTGTTTCAAACTTTACTTTAACAATAAATTGATTTTATTTTAGCATTTTGTTACCTTAGAGAATTCCCCAGAAACATGTTAATTACTGTGCTGTACAAATGTAAAATCTGATCATGATATTTGCCTACAATTTCCTAACAATTCTGATTTGAATAAATAGTTAGTAGGTAAGGCAGAAAGATAGGGAAGAAAAAAGTTTGGACCCTGATCTTCAAACATTTGCATTGTTAGAGTTGTCAATCTCCTTCTGTGTAATGCAGCATAGTAGAGTATCTTGAGGAGAGCAAAAAGAGAATAAAAGCTCTGGTTCCTATGGCTTTGATGGCATCCATCCAGAAAGAATATTTAAAAAATTGGTCACAAGTAAGGTCCACTGCCACATCTCTCAGGACTGTAGTATTAAGTCCTCTGGATATTATAAGTCAAAAACTCAAACCTTCATAAGCCTAGTGGCTTTGATATGCATACTTTAAAATAATAATAATTTAATAAAAAAAAAAACAAAAAAAAACAAAAAAACACTACAGCAACAACAAAACAAACAAGGAGTTACACATTTTGTATTGACTTTTCATAAGTCAATCAAAATCCAGGGAAGATATTTGAAAGATTCAAAAGCAAATCATATCAGGAAATGCTTCCCTCCTCCAACTCCCTTCTCTTCCTCCTACCCCCCCCCCCCCTTTTTTTTTAAGATACCAGGAGTATTACTGATTACAGGACTACTCCCTTACTGAATTTCAAATCATGAAGATACGAAAACTATCAGTAAATTAAACATCAGTTTTTAATAGAACTTTAAAGTTATTTTTCTCTGCATTTCACCCTGAGAACTCCAATATATGGCATGCTGTATCCTGGAAACTTTGAAACTTAAAAGAACTTAAAAATAGGCTTTAGCACTAAAAAATGCTGAGCAACTGCTTCTTCAGCTGCTTTTGTTATTCTGTCTTTGATTGTTTTTGCCTTTTTCATTTCAAGCAGTTCCTTTACCTTCTTACTGTGTCAAGCCTTGAATTCAGATCTCCCAGGTTTATAAATCCCCTATGAAAATTGTGGATGTTTACATATATGCCATCCAAAAATTCATGTTCGTGTTGAAACTTCACTGCCATCCAAGACTGTGACAATATTTACTAGATGTAAAATAAAATAAAAATAAATGAATATGCACAGAAAGAAATGGGGGGACTATGACTAAAAAAATTAGTTAAATTAATATGTTGTATCTAAGTAGAGAGACTAGTGGTAATTTTGTAATCAGGCTAACCTATTACAAAGATTTCATCTCTTGGGAACTAAATGAATTTTTATCCATATATGTTGGATGTATATCTTCTTTATGGAAGAAGATTCAGTAAAGATACAATCAAAGTTTTTGAAAGTAAATTTGCCAGCATATTTTCAATACATTTTTTTCTTTTTATCTCTTTGTGACAGAAGTCTTATTTATGTATAGTTCAAGTATATAAGAATAAGACAATTTTAAAATTTTGTAATTGAAGATATTCCTGTTCATTCAGATCCCCAGCAATTTGTAGATGGCATTTGAACATGAGCCAGCGATGTGCCCTTGACACTTAGAAGGCTAATTATATCCTGGACTGTATTAGACAAAGTTTTGCTAACAGTTTGAGGGAGATCCTTCCACTCTTCTCAGCACAAGTGAGGCCATACCTGGAGTAATGTGTCCAGTTCTGGGCTTCCCAGTAAAGGAGAGAAATGTAGCTACTGGAGAAATGCCAGTAAAGGGTTACCAATATGATCAAGGGACTGGTGCACCTCTCCTGAGAGGACAGACTGGGAGAGTTGGGGTAGTTTAGCCTGGGAAAGAGAAAAGTCGGGGGGGATCTTATTAATGCACATTGATATCTGAAAGGCAGATACAAAGAAAATGCCAGGCTCTTCCCAGTGACAGGACAACAGGGAGTCGGCACAAAGTGGAACACAGAAGAGTACATCAGAACATCAGGAAGTACTTTAACATGAGGGTGACCAAGTCTTGGCACAGGTTGCCCAGAGAGGCTGGGCACAGGTTGCCCAGAGAGGCTCTGTCTTTGGAGATCCTCAGAAGATGCCAGTATGTGGTCCTGGGCAACCTGCTCTAGATGACCCTGCTTCAGCAGTGTTGATGAATCAGAAGACCTTAAAAGGCCCCTTCCAATCTCAACCATTCTGTGAGTATGTGAATTTGTTCCTGACTTCATGTAAGTGAAGGAGCAAGACACACGTACTATTTTATCATGTTTATTTATTTTAGAATAAGTACCATTATTTGTGAAATATGTGTAAGGAGAGGGTTTATTTCTTTATTTTATCAGCTTATCCTACAAGCATAATAGGGTGTTAACCTAAACAAAATAATTCCCTAGTTATTATTTCAGGTTTGCATTTCAACATTCATTAATCCTCTTTGCACTTTAATTATAGCTAATTCTTTGCCTGATTCCATTATTCACCTTTTCATTCTTTTCATTTTTTTTTTTTTTTTTTTTTTAGAACTTTCTCCTCTTAGATAGAGTACTTGTTTTATTTCTAATTTGATTTGACATTATCTCCATAATGACTTCCAAGCTTCCATTGTTTTCTCCTAAATGAAGAAAGACTTTACGAGACTAATCACTGAGGTATCTGAACATGTAACACACAGATCACTGTTTTCAGACAAATATTCATTTTAAATATCATTCTTCCATATTTCCAAAAGGTATCTTTCTGTAAAATGTTAAGAAACTTTAATAGATGTCAGGAATTTTCCTAAGAATTGATGGTTAAATCAAATTAATTAATATATTCATCAGCTTCTACTTATTCACACAGAATAGTGTTTCTAGAGTCTTGTCACTAAAAGCTTTTGATTTTGAAGACTTCTCAGAAATCTTTGAAAGCATATCCTCCAGGAATAAACAACCTTCCAGAGTAATCAATGGGACATTAATTAAAATCCCTAATGATTCACATTTCAAGCCTTATTAAAGACTTTTCTTATATGAATAAAATATTTTTCTTTCTTTTCAAGAATCCCAAGAGATCTGCATTCTCCTTGTTATACATGTTCATCTGATTCGTGTCAGTATGGAACATTTCTTCCCTTTCCTCCCAGTGTGTCCCAGTCTCCCCCTCATTATAGTCAAACTATCAAATCTTCAGAAATGTTCCTCAAATCCATGAGCCTATTTGCTTTTGTTATTCTGAACTCTTATTTCTAACAGTTACAGCCTTTTTTGTCTTCTTTGTGGTTGATTTAGCACTGCTATAGGTGTGACTGTCCCTGTGAATGGCCTGTGAGGAATGTTTTAACTACTCGTGAAGTGTCAATAAGAGAGCTATTTGTGTTTGTATGTTCTTTCTTTGAAGTCTCTGATGTCTGGGGGTTTCAGAACAACTGCTAACAACTAGTGACTGTTATGGCTTCTGAATGGGACACTATGCAAGCCCCTGATATCTGGCCACGTGGCCAGGAGATTAAGGAGAAGAAAAAAAAAGAAGAAGCTGAAGGACGGCTAGGAGACAAAACTTGCAGGGGACGCTGTGTAAGCTTGACATGCTGCCAAGGAGTACAAAGGGGAAGGACAAGAAAAAAACTTGGAGAGGAAGACTATGAGCCTTCAGCATGAAAGACCCCTAGAGACCCCCAGAGGGACCACCGGAGACTGATGCGCATGCTCCAGTAGGAGGGACTGGATCCCAGAAGCTAATTATAATAACCTATTTTTTTTAGAAGTAGTAATGAATATGTATTAGTCTAGGAGCATAAAAATCAGCTGCTTGATGTAACTTGTGTGCGTCCTGGTGGAGCGGAGACTCCTGGCGCACCCAGCGCTGTTTGCTTACCTCTATTCCTTTAATAAACTGTAAACTTTGATTATAATCCTATTTTGAATACTGAGCCATTTATAACATCCTTAATCTTTGTACTTCATTACATCCAGATACATTCTCCAGATTTTTATCTTAGACCACATTTTTATCTTATGTGGTCACAATGTAATCACTTATTCTTGTTAACAAAAACTATAACTCCTGGTGTGTTTTTCTCCTCTTTTTAAAATTTCTTGGTATATCAAAATCAGAATTATTATAAATTATCTGTTTCTTTTAAAATGCAGAGTGTAATGTGTATTGCATAAGTTACTCAAGCAGCTGCTGGAGTTTGAAATGACATTTTCAATGAGGATGAACAAATACTGTAGTAAGGCACGTGAGATAAGAAAGCAGGTGCTCACACATATGATCCAGTGACTGTAGCCTAATAAGTTACCATGAATTGCTTGATTTGAGAACTGCCTGTCTCTTATTAAGGAGAAATAAATAAAAAAATAAAAACCACTTATCTTGGGCAACACTGAAAATATAATCTAGAAAAAAAAAAACACAGATTAGTGGACTTTCTGTTGTGGCACTAGCTTAGTATCTTCTGATGAAGTGATTCAAATTCTCATGCAATGTATAGTACTTGCTAGGTTAGAGGAATAATTTAAGGATGATTCAAGAATGAAAATCTGCTTTAGTATACTTGTTTTACTTCAATTTTTACTGGAGGGGCTGTGAGCCTGTATATTTATGACTCTCAGTACAGAATCACAGAATCACAGAATGGCCAAGGTTGAAAGGGACCTCTGAAGATCATCTAGTCCAATCTCACCTGCTTCCCAAAAAACAATCTTCCCAAAAACCACAAAGCATAAACCAGAGGAAAAGTGAAGGCTGTACCTGTCAATCTATAGACTTGCCATGTGGTATTGCCATTGCTGGTTACAGTCTGTAAACTTTATACTAAGTTTGCAAGGCATATAGTCTGTGGTTTTCCAGGTTTGCCTTTATGAATTTTTCATGTCTTACCTGCAGATATGATTTATTTGGTTTCACTGTAAAAACATTATTATCATTATTTTAATTTACATCGTATCTATAGCTAACTTGTATGGTAGCACCATGGTTCTACAAATTTAACACTATGATGCAGGCCTGATATGATAGCGTAGCTCTTGAGAACTGGGGACACAGGATACAGCATAGAGGAGTATGGACACCGGCTGATAAGAACACACTTAGTGAATATCAGTGGATATCCTCCAACTATAAACCACTCAACTGTGATCAGTTAAAGAAATGTTGACCTGCC
Source organism: Aythya fuligula (assembly GCF_009819795.1). NCBI lineage: Eukaryota > Metazoa > Chordata > Aves > Anseriformes > Anatidae > Aythya > Aythya fuligula. Next base: position 142,705,898 of record NC_045560.1, on the reverse strand, counting down.
TGGAGCTGGATATAACCATTTCTGGGGGTAACAAAGAGAACAGAGAACTTAACATACATTAAAAACACCCACTCAATCTGGATATAACTCGGAGATGAAGACAACTGAAGAAAGAGGATTCTACCAAACATATGAATATGACACAAAATATACTATAGAGAGAAGAAGAAAAACATAATGACATGAACATTATATCTTTCCATCTTGGCAAAGGTCTCCAGATGCTAACAATTCACTGTAACACCTCACTCACAATGATGAACACTAGAAAGAAAACTGAGGATATAGAAGCAAGGGAAGAGCGAACATAACAACAGGAGATAACACTTCTTCTGTGATATCCATAGTAGGAGCTGCAGAGCATATATTTAATAAATTATTAAATAATTATTAAATAATAAAAATATCAATTTATATATTATTATTTATTTTAATGGAATAATTAACTGGTTAATAATGTTTATTTTTAACTTATACTAACAATAAAATCTTGGTTTGTATGTATATAGTGTATTTTTTCTCTTTGCCTATAAACAAAATTTTGAGCATGTCTTGTTTTGATATTAAAATTCTCAGAGCTATTTTTAAAGACTTTTTTTCAGCTTCTCTGTTCCTTATGAGACACACAAGTGTAGTACAAAATCTAGGAGTGGGATGATGACTGGATGAGTCAGGAGTCAGGAAAGAATACCTTTGTTGTTTACAGGGAAGAAGAACCAATGCATGCTGTACACATTCTGGATAGCTATATGAAAGTTTTTCAGGGGTAATTTCACATGTACTTATGCGCCAGAAAAAAACTCCTAGGCAAATTCACAGCGTATATTCAGAGAGCTTTCTTCTGAACTGAGGTTAGTCCAGTGACTGTACTGGAGTTACTCTTAATTTACACCGTGGTAACTGAGATTACAGTTTGGTCCAGTGCTTCAAGCAAGCATTTAAGAGGAGTTGAGCATGTGGTAATAGATTCAAGTGACATCCAAAATATCATCAATGTTATGCAACTAAAAAAAGCAACAGTTAACAAGCCCACTGAAGCAATAATAAACTGGGACTTGACATTCCTCCCTTGTCTCCAGGCTGTTGGCTTGTGCAGTACAGAGCACTAACTGTCTGTTCATTGAATTTTGTCAGTCTGATTATCTTTTTTCACCTGCAGGGACTATCCAGTGTAACAAGGCCTTAGAAAAAGATCATCATTCTTTTAGCCTTTTAAAGTAATTGAAGAGACAACTTCGAGATGGTTTAACCCTAGTGCCCTTTTATGAGATGAATATGTGGATGCCAGTGGGTCTCTGGAGCTGTTTGCTGCTCTTTTTTTTTTTTTTTTTTTTTTTTCCTTCTGTAGACATGTTATAATCCAGAGACCTAAGCTCCCTGAAAGCCCATTCCTTCATTGTGCTTTTCACTGACAATAATTGTAGTGGTCCTATTATTCCCTTCAGTCTCTGTTCCTCTATATATCTTACTGCACAAGATGGAAAGTCTAAACATATAACTTAACAACACTCACTTCACAGTCATTATCTAACATAGAACATATCTGGTAAATTACAGTGTCTGTGCCCTGCAATTATAGTCTTAAATCTGGACTATAAACCTGACCATAAACATCTTGATAGACAAAGCATTTGCCTACAGGCCCTAGTCTATGTGGCCTTTTTGTTTTCCCATTAACAGTAATTCATCCAGGGCTCCCCAAGTTATCACTTTACTCTTTACATATCTTTACTCTTACTTTAGTCTCAGTGAATATCTATTTAAAAATTTATGTCTCCCTTGCAGATTCTGGAGTAATTCATTTAGTTTTATTTCTCTGCTGTTGCTCAGCAGTATCCTGGCCACTTGATTTCTTTATCTATTTTTTTTCCTGTCTTAATTTTCTGTAGATAACTATTACTGGGTCTTATTTATTATAAGGTTGTATTAAAAATTTCAACAATGCTTTGCCCACAGAAAGGAAATTATGCTGATAATAGTTAACAGATTTGCATGCTTATTTTATATGTCTGTTCACATCTGCTAAATACTGCTGTGTGTCCTGAAGGTGATTTCTGAAGGACTCTAATTGTTCATAAGACAGTTTAATCAGAAAATATCTAGTCCAAATTCCTGCTCAAAGCAGGGTGAACTATGATACTGTTGATGTGTACTTTCCATTACTTTTGCTACTCTTCCCCTAACTTTTTCCAATGCTACAGAAACTTAATTACTCATTGTTAGGTAAACTGTACATCTATAATACTGATATTCTCTGTTCTTTTTCAAATAACTCTTATTTGCTTTATTGATTGCTATTGAAAACTGAGCTGATGTTTGCATGAAACTGTCTATTGTATCCGCAAGGTTTCCCTTCTGACTGTTAATGATCACAACATTTTGTTATGTCTGTTGATTACCTGATTCATGATGGGAGACCTCACTTGTATCAAGTGACACAAATAATTAACTTTCGCCAGGACCCTGAGCAATAAACTAGTCTTTGGAGCCTAACAAACCTGTGAAAGAACTGTTCTACCTTTGTCTTGCTCCCTTCTCCATTGGGAAGATCCTTCATAACCTGTTGCAATCTGAGTTGCATCACTTGCGTGTTCTTCTGCATATCATCCTAGAATAATTAGAATTGTAGAATTTCAGAAAGTCATGTTGGTATTTTAGGGACAAAAAAGCCTGCAAGAGTGACTGAGCAGTGGTGTTTCATGGGCAACTTCACCACTCAAATTGGATTTTTATGGGCAATTTCACTAGGTGAAGGTAGAGATACGCATCTCCAAGGACTCATAAGAACATTGCGTAGAATTAATTTCACAGTGGCTGACAAAACAGGCATACTATGGTAATGGGTTCACCAGGGTAAACATGTATTGGAAACATATACAATTCCTTATTTTCTCTACATCACCAATACACCCAAAGGGTCCCAAGTGCTCTATTCACAGATCAGTTGCAGGAATAGACCAATATACAACGCCTAAAACCTAAGATCTTCCCAGGTATTTTAGACTCTATTTGGATAATAATGGGACTGTGGTATTTTATAGTGCTGTATTGTGCTTCTCTGTGTCCGAGGATCTGAACAAAACCTTATCTCATACTCACTATAGAATTACACACATATATTTACAGTTGCCTGGATTCAGTAGCCAGAATACATTATGTGCCCCAAATTAATTGCTGGAATAACACCTACTAGTCTCAACATAATTTCTGCACTTTTAAAATAAGTTAAACTGGACATTTGAGTACAAATTTTATGGGGAAAAAAATCAAAGAATGTTCAGAGGGTTGTACTCTATACATTATTTCTACTTAATTAGCAAATCTGAAAAAATATTTTTATTTTTAAAATACAGTAGTTATACAGTACTTAATTGCTGACATTTTAATTTGGAGAGTATAATTCAAAATACAGGGATCTACTACAACATCATATCACTGATTGTATTTTAAAAACTAAATTGTTTTACTGTTCACAATATTCATTTCTTTTCTGACCCACAATCATCCTTGCTCTCCCTTCTCAATAATAACTCAATAATTTACAGAAAAACATAATATTTGGAACATTTACTAATTTTATTTAGCTACTGAAAATAGGATAGGTCTCAAGAGTACATCATCACATGTCAGTCAATCTCCAATGAGCTGAAAAAAAACATTTTAGGAAGGTCTGTGCTGACTAATGTTTTGAAAAAATATATCTATTCCCGATATTGCCTGGAGAAGTTGTGGGTGCCCCATCCCTGGAAGTCTTCAAGGCCAGGTTGGACAGGGTCTTGAACAACCTGGTCTGGTGGGAGGTGTCCCTGCCCATGGCAGGGTGGTTGAAATTAGATGATCTTTAAGGTCCCTTCCAACCTAAATCATTCTATGATTCCACATCTTTCAGATGAAGCAATACAAAGTAATGATCCATAAGATTTCTAAAGTTAATAATTTGTTTAGAATGTATAGATGTTTAATCTAATAACTTTAATTATACACCACTATTGCAGGGCGGTGTATATCTACTGCCTAGTCTCTCTATCTACTCACTATCCTACAATCCTGCCTGTAAACCCGCCCCTGGATCAAAACACAGTACTACACAGTTATGACAACTTTGTTAAAGAAACCATGCCTTTCATTTGGGGAGTCAGTGTTATATGTATGGCATAATTAAATGATTGCAGAATCATAGAATCACAGAATGGCCAAGGTTGGGAGGGCCCTCTGAAGATCATCTAGTCCAACCCCCCTGAGCAGGATCACCTAGAGCATGTTGTGCAGGATGACATTCAGGCAGGTCTCCTTTCAGAGAAGGAGACTCAGATCAACCTGTTCCAGTGCTCTGTCATCCTCACAGTTAAGAAATCTCCCATAATATTCAGCCGGAACTTCCTGTGCGTCAGTTTGTGCCCGTTGCCTCTTATCTCATTGGGCACAAGTGAAAAGAGACTGGTTCCAACCTCTTGACACCCTCCCCTCAGATATTTATACACATTATTGAGGTCTCCTCTCAGTCTTCTCTTTTCCAGGCTAACAGCTCTCTCAGCCTGTCCTCATATGATAGGCACTTATCATCTTAGTAGAACTCCTCTGGACTCACTTCAGTAGTACCATGTCCCTCTTGTACTGGGGAGCAGACAGAACCAGAACCAGACACAAACTTCCAGGTGCTGCCTCACCAGGGCTGAGCAGAGGAGGAGGATCACTTCCCTTGACCTGCTGGCAACACTCTTCTGAATGCAACCCAGGATACTGTTGGCCTTCTTGGCCACAGGGGCACATTGCTGGCTCATGGTGAGCCTGCTGTCCACCAGGACTCCCAGGTCCCTCTCTGCAGAGCTGCAGTCCAGCAGCTCACCCCCCCAGCCTATATTGGTGCTTAGTGTTATTCCTCCCGAGGTGCAGGACCCTGCACTTGCCCTTGTTGAACTTCATGTGATTCCCCTCAGCCCATCCCTCCAGCCTGTCAAGGTCCCTTTGAATGGCTGCACAGCCTTCTGGGTTATCAGCCACTCCTCGGAGCTTTGTTTCTTCAGCAAACTTGCTAAGAGTGCACTCCATTCCATTGTCCAGGTCGCTGATGAATAAGTTGAACAAGACTGGACCCAGTCTTGACCCCTGAGGGACACTGCTAGCTCAGGCCTCCAGCTAGATTCTGCACCACTAAGCACAACCCTCTGAGTTCTGCCATCTACATTGCCTCACTCTTCAATTGTCTCACTGTCCACTCATCTAGGTCACACTTCCTGATTGATTAAATGTGACAGTAATTTTCTATGGAAACTCTACATGTAATGCCAGAAAAATAACTAAAGAAAGCAAAACATATATCATGAAAGTGATATTAGGAGCAAGAGGTTTGTAGTAGACTAATGGAATATTCCATATTTTGCTGTCTGTGCTGAGCATGATACAGTTGTGTTGTTACATTGTACATCAACTACAAAAATAAGTTGTTATGATTATCACAGAAATTAATAATATAGTACTTATTCTGTTTCCTTTTTACCAAGCAAGGACAATAAATAATTACAACAAAAACACTGATGAATTCCATCACATTTTTTTCTGTAACATTTTGCATTTTATTAATTAATACTTAATTAATTATTAATACATAATTTTAGTGTTTTGTGTGTGTGTGTCTGTTTAGTATGTATTCAGAAAACATTGTCTTTAGGTAATGTAACAGATATCAGAATAATTTTTGCTAGTCTATCTAAGAGTCATGATCATAAACTACATAAGTTAATAGTCATTAATTAAAAATCTATATTGATAAAATGCCAGACATCATATTAAATGATTATAATGATTATATGATTTTCATATAATCATATGAAACATATGATTATATGTTTTCTATTCATGCAAACACAACTAATGTATTGTAATTAGACTACTTAGGAATCTATCTGTTTGTATGTATGTTATATAATTTTAGTTTCCTAGAACCAGTGTATTCATGGTCCCATGTATGGTCTCTAGACAATCTTGTGATGATGTGGGACATGTCATTTTCATTGATATTTGATATTAGCTTATCATTTGAAGTTATGATGTAAAATTATCTACATTATCTACTGTAGAGCAAAAAATGGCTTTTACATTTTCATATAGCCAGTAGAAGATAGTATGTACTAACACTGAGTTGTTGCATTGCCTGCAGCTGTCGTCTCAGCAAGATAAGCAATTATTGTCTAAGATTCAATATATTGAACCTGATAGCATGCATTTAAAATGCTTCATTGCTTTTAATTTTGAAGTTTCAGTGAAGTTGGTTTGGCTTCTTAAAGGAGACAGGACAGGTATGCTAAATGCAATAGTAGAAGCTTTGAAAACTAAAGCTTTTTTCCTCTCCTTCCCGCCTTTGTGAGTGCTGTACATGTTTTTTATGTAGTACATTTTTCCAGTATAAATTATGATGTAGACAGTTACTTCTGTTTTATAACATGCTTTTCTTATTCCTATTTAGAGATTTTATTATATGTGCTTGTTTTCATTGCTACCAAAGGGAGATAAGATGGAAACAAAAATCTATCCTCCTTAGTGTATTTTGATATATATATATATTTATTCTGCATGCACAATAAATAAATACATACATACATAAAATAAAAAATAGTTCAGAGGTCATTTAAGTATGTCATGTCAGTGGTGAGGGTTTTTAATACGAAAGTGTGATATCAAAAGCTCTGTTTTGATTGATTCAAACCAAATATTTGTATTTCAATGCTTATCATCCTACAGAGGCATAACAAACATTAATGTTGACTGTTTTTGAATAGGGCATGGCCATTTAATTTGCATCTGAGCAAAGACAGGAATCTGGATTTCCCATTTAACTTGTGATTTTCCTATTCACTGGCATACTGCATTGCAATGTTCTGGCTTTCCCAAAGATGTAAATAGATAACACCATATATATATTTTAATACAGCTCTTTCTCTTAACGAATTTTATTTAGCAATTCATTAATTGCTAATATTAAGGTTTGCCAGGTACATATCAGCTTTCCTAAATGGTTTAATTTGCTAAAACATGGATTACAGGTTTTGGTGAGTCCTCCTTTAGAAAACCAATCACATGTCAGGGCTCTGAGTACATTCCCTTCAGGTAGGGTTTTGGTGGCCTGGGCTCCAGGCCAGCTCAGACATGTGCAAGTGGCAGGTCTTGCAGTGACTTAGCAAAATTCAGCCCCTCTTTTACTTGGTGCTTGCTTTTAAATTCAAGGAATTGCCTTTGGTCTCTGCCCGACTGACGTGGCAGCTTTGCCCTCAGCCCAGTCTCATATCTCTGACTGGCCCATCAACTTTCCCTTCTGGCTAGAGCTTGAACCTGCCTTGTAGTACAGGTGTGCAGGGTGAGTGTTGGACTTGACCAACACTGACTGCTGCCCCCTGCACTGCCCTGCTACCCTTCCTCCATTACACTAGGACAGTGCCCAGACAGAGTAGTCCCTTCCCCAAGGGCCCTGAAGTAGCTCCCATCCCTCTGTCTCTATGGCTTAAAGAACCACCTGTCTCTGTGTGATTGTTTTACCCAGCTGGGCAGCTGAACTCCACCACAACCTCTCTCTCACTCTCCCTCCTCAAATGTAAAGGGGGAGCAAATACAATGAAGAGGGCTCAAGCATTGAGATAAGGATAGGGAGATCACTCAACAATTACTATGACAAGCAAACCAGACTCAGAGTAGGGAGACGGTAAGATTTATTGCCTGTTAGAGAAGTGAGCAAGCTAGGGAAGTGAGAAACAAAGAAAACAAACTAAAAACACCTTCCCCCATCCACCCTCTTACATCTCCTCCCCCCAAACAGCACAGAGGAACAGGGAATGGGCGTTGAGGTCAGTCACCTCATCTCCGCAAACCCTTCATGGTCATTCTTTTCCTGCCCCAAATGGGGTGCCTCCCACGAGTTGCTGTTCTTCCCAAACTGATCTTGAGGTGGGCTTCCCACAGGCTGCAGCTCTTCAAGTGCTCCAAATATGGCTCCCTTTCACAGGGTCCATGCAGAAAATTGCTCCAACATAGATTGCCCACTGGTGGCAGCTCCTGCCAGGTCACCTGCTCCTGCATGGGCTCCTCTCCACTGTCTGCACTTCTGGCCCTGGGCCTGCTCCTGTGGGGTGCTGTCCACAGGGCACGGCCCCCTTCAGGTCAGATCCACCTAATCCTCTGTGGGATACTCCATAGGCTGCAATGTGGAGATCTGCTCTGCCACGGGCCCCATGGGCTGCAGAAGGACAGCCTGCTCCACCAGGGGCCTCTCCACAGGCCACAGGGGAACTGCTGCTCCAGAGCCTGGAGCTCTTCATCCCTCCCCGTCCTTCTGCACTGACCTTGGCGTCTGCAGGGCATTTTGGTCCTCACTCTACCAGCTGTTGTGTGCAGATTCTTGTTGTTGTTGTTGTTTGTTTGGCATTCATACAAAAAAAGATGATATCTGTAGTCTCAGACTTCTCATGAAACAAGGAAACAGGTAATTCTTAGTTTTATGTTTTAATTTTAAAGCCTTTTATTAGTCTAAAATACACATGTGCTTACTTGAATTTGATATTTGAATAATTAAAAATCTTAATTAAAAGAAGAAAATATCCAAACCATCTTACTTTTATAATAAATCCTATAAGAATAACTCATACATATCATTCCACATGATGGTGTAGGAATTGCCTGCTTCATCTTGCTGATTTAATTCAAAAGAATACTAAGACAAACAATACACAAAGCAATCAGAAATGCAATATCCACTTTAATTTTCAGATGAAGGTATCATGACTCTTCTGTCTGTAGAAGAGATTCAGGCACTTAAGTAACAAACCAGAACAGATGTACTATATACTGGAAACAGAAACTTGCCTGTAAAACCTACACTATATGCAAACTTGTGCAAATACGCTACATGATAGATGGGTTCATTGTTTGGACATTCATTGAATTTACTGTGTAGTTGGTAGATCACTGTGGATCATCTGACTAATACTGGGAAGAAGAAAAAAGAAAAAAGAAAAAATTAAGATTCTTCCATATCTCTTCCTTCAGATCAAAAGTTCTTCCCCCTGGCTTCCCCACTCCCACCCCCCCAGGAATTACAGAATGTAACCTAAAAATTCATAGGCTGTGATGAAATTAAACTAAAAATGCAAAACAAACATCCAAAAAAAATAGTTTAGATCGATTTCATCAGACTATATTTTATGAGAAGACCTGCATAAGCCAAAAAAATACCCTTTACATTATTGACAAAAGACAAGGTAAAGCTTATAACATCTCCAGAAGTTCTTTTTTTGCTTATCTTTTCCTCTGGGTTTATCTGAGATCCAGTAATAGTGAAGCCTGAGCAAAAGTGTTTTGTCTCTGTTGCTTTCCACTCTGCTTATTTTCAGAACACTATTCTACTTCTCAGATTTATCTGATCACATAAAATCTGCTTAGAACCATCAAAAGATCTGAATCTATTACTCAGAATGCCTTCCACTTAAGATTAAAATGACAGTTTGGGAGGACTTGAAACTGAAGGGAGGCCTAGAATTTCATCTAGTCAAAACCACTGTCTGGTATCTTTATTCGAAATAAAGAGGAAAATAGGTGAGCAGTTACCTTATGCAACTAAGTAAATAGCTATTGCAATAAAATTACTGGGAATTAGAATTTATACAGAAGGAAAAAAATATGTATCTTTCAGTAAAGGTGTATCTTAGAGTTCTAGAAGGAGTATAGACTGAGAATTTGAAATATTGAATCTTTAAAACATATTAAAAGCAAGATAATTTAGTGATGTATTGAGGAATACACCTATTATAGAAGAATAGGGAATGAGAAGTTCGAATAGTTAAGAGTATTCCCAAAATTAAACAAATATTTTTGCTCAGTTGAAAAGAAAACTGAAAGAACATGAAGGCATTAAGGACAATCACTATTCAGAACTCCTGAGAAAATATTTTTTCTGCTAAATTAACTGTTCAGAAATTGATCAAACCTTGTTAATAGCCTATAAATGTATGAAATCAAATGCATTTCAGAAGACAGGAAATATGTTTAAGAATAAGTAAAGCTTAAACTCTTCAGACTTTAAAAGAAAAAAAAAAGAGATATACAGGAAAAAAAAAAAAAAGAAAAACTATTTTTTAGATAATTAGAATATTTTTTTGAACTTCTCTGTCTGAATGTCAGTGTGTGCAAAATAATCAATAAAATTCAGAGAGGCTAAGAGTCATAGAAGAAATATCAGAAATGGTTTAGTAAGTAATATTAAAAGGTGAAGTATCATCTTGAAATGAGAATGTTGATAATATGTACAAAAATCCATCTAGTTTTGTGTTAATTAGTCACCATGGCACACAAACTAGTAGTGAAGAAATCTGCCAGTGGCACAAAGCTGAGACACTTCAACAAAGAGGAGAAAAAAAAAGATATGAGGAGCAGCTACTAGAGAAAGAGGACAAAAATCAGTTATAAGAAATGTAAATTTACAGTGTTAGAGTCGATTAAAAATTCAATAAGATTTTGTGCTCATTAATTGGAAATAATTGAGATGGAGAAGGGTGTGGATGTACTTGTTAATGGAAGCAGATTACATAGCTAGAATCCTTAAAGAAAGACAATTTTATTAGGAATTGAGAGATATTCCTTTTTTTCTTATTATTTTTTTTAAATATATATATTTATAAAGAGGATCACTGAGAACTCATTTGATATTCTGTATACAGCTCTAGTTCTCTCTGGTCATGAAAATGAATTGAACTGGAACAAGAAGAGAGAAAGGCAGGATGACTATAAAAATGGAAAAGCTGTTTATAAGATGACACTAGAAAAATAAAGGAAGACACAAAATTATTGTATATAACTAGACTTTGTCTTGGTAATGTAGTAAGCATCTCTTGATTAGTGCATAAAAATGGCATTTTTATAAAGATATACTGTGTTAGGAATATCATGATCCGGTGCTGTTGAAACTACATAAACACCAACAGAACACACAGATATATGAACAACAAGACAGCTGAATTCTTTTTCTCCACCTTACCACTGTAGGAGTTCCCCAGTAGGCACTCCACACATTTCATTGATCCACTGACACACGCTTCAGTATGACCATCAAACCATAGATCCATCTGTCCAGATCACATATTCCCAGAGCCCCTGCCCAGGCCCTGGGACCCATTTGTCCAGCCTCCAGACAGCACTGGAAGTGCTTTCCAAATTCTGATCTCCTTTAACTTGCTGGCCAATCCAACTTGAAGATAAGTCACAAGTCCTACACATAAACACATGCACAGACAAACGCACATATGAAACAGATGTGATTGAACTTCTTCAAGTCCATGCTGTACTGTTTTCTTCAAAGACCAGACAGTCTGTACATTGTGAGGATCACACAGGAAAAACTTGTAAGCTAATACTATTTTAAGTGTTTGATCTATTTCATTTCCCAAATAGAGACTTTGAATTCACTGCACAAAGAGAAGCATCCACTTTAGTCTCACAAATGAATTTGATAAATAACTTGCAAAATGAGATTGAATACTTGTACAGTTCAGGCTATAACATGTACTTATGCTTAAGTACCATTCCTATGCTAGTATGCTGAAGTACTCTTACTTCTAATCTGAAAAGAGATGTTGTGTAACTAAATGGTAAAAAACAAGCTGTTTTGCTTTCTTCAGTGTATAAACAACTGGATTTGTAAATCCTTGTTTTTATAGAAGACTAAAAGGCATTTAGCCAAACTAATGTTTCCTTGTTATTGTAAAGCTGTTGTTGATATTGACAAATATCTTCACCATGAATTTCCTGAATATCATTAATGAGTAAAGTTTTGCAAGTCAGTCTGCAAGATTTTTCCACTGATGTTAGTGGGGACAGAATTTCACTCAGGAGTCATTACTGTTTTTTAAATAATTACCAGCCTTGACAGTGTAGGAGCAAGATGAGAAACAAAAGATTTTCACAGAATCATAGAATCTTTAAGGTTGAAAACACCTCTAAGATCATCTGGTCCCTACCACCAATGTCATCCACTAAACCATGTCCCTAAGCACTATTAGTGCTTAAAAGTCCAGCCTTTTCTTAAGCACCCCCAGGGATAGCGATGCCACCGCCTCCCTGGACAATCCATTCCAATGCTTGACTACCCTTTGTGAGAAGAAATGTCTCCTAATTTCCAACCTAAACCTCCCCTGGCTCAACTTGAGGCAACAGAAAGGATCCTTGGTCCATGACTTTAAAGAAGTCATGTAGCTGCTGCTAGAATACAGTAAGTAAAGCAACAGCAATTGATAATAGCTCTGACTAAAGATTAACACACTAGGAAAGATGTCTCCAGTTGTAGACCATTACCATGACATTTTCTTTTAAGTTCTCTAATTATATGGCAATATTATTCAAAATTACTGAAATCCTAAGCATTTATTCAGATAAAATCCTTTAAAGCAATTTATTGTTTTATGTATGTTAGCTACCATATTATTAGAATAAATTATATCTGACCTCTCTCTCAAAAGATTCATGCAAAGCTTTAGCTTTACCAATGCTATAGTGTCTCTTTTTTTCCCCCAAGCTGTTAAGCAAAACAAATTTAACAAAAACGTGCAAACAAAACAAAAGATTCAACAAAAGAAAATCAAAAGATTTCATGTAACTTCCATAGGAAATCATGTAATGGAGAGGCAGATAATTCCTTTGCCCAGACTGGTAGGCAGTTAATGAGATAATGCTTTTTCTTCATTTTCACTTAGACGGGAAACCAGCATTAAATATCCGAAGGGGAAAAAAAAAAAAATCCCAGTATTTTTGCATTGTCATGTTAGAAGCTGGTAAAGCCCCTTTGACTGATCTTTTAATCTTGGAGCTGTTGATAAACCAGTCATCTGCTACAATCCATGCATAAAACCTCTTTTCAGTTGCCTGTATGGTCCTCACCATTGATCCTCGCCAGCTTCTTTCACAAAGACAAAAGAGACAAAACAAATGAACAAACAAACAAACAAACTTTTTCAGTGCTATTCTCCTTTTCCTGGAACACATAAAGGGTGTAAGTGTATACCTACAAGTTTCTAGCAGACCTCCTCTTCTCTGAACAAACCGAGTGACTTCATCCACTCCTCATACATCTTGCCTTCTAGATCCTTCACTTGTATCTAAAATAGATACCGGTACTGTGCTTTTACTGTCATATTATGTATGGTAATTAAAGATCAGTTGAAGTGGCAATATGGAATATGGCAGAACTAGACATATAACTTATTTCTATGTTTAACACATACAGTACCATATAAACAGCAAGAATTTCTATTGAAACGAGTCTCAGAACATATTTCAGTCATGGTAAGTTGTTTGGATTGATTTCATTTGCAGCTAAAATAGCTTGTCCATTTCTGTCCATACTTTCTTTTCATTTTGTTTATTTAATTATTTAAAAATATTGCTGGATGAATAAGCTCAGCTCTGCTGATTTACTCTCACCTAATGGGTTCTTGTGTTCTAGGATTCTGGGATTTTTATTGGAGGATTTCTTTTACGTATTATTCATTATGTATCTAGCATGCACCAACTATGCTTCATGTTATCTAACTTCAGCTATTTAAAAGACACATTTTTCATGCTTCTTTTCCAGTTCATAGGAAAAGATAGGCTCCTCCATAGGATGAGGCATTCCTTCCATTTTACACAATTATTTTGAGATTAACTACTGAGGAAAACTTGATGAGCTTAAATTGATTCCTGTTTTAGAGCCTCAAAGCTAAGCAGTATTTTTTTTTTATTCTGCATATCAGGCTCCATGAAAAGCAGCAAAACCATCTGGTGTATCAAACACTCCTCCTTTTATCAATTAAAATTTTTCTGTCCCAAATTCCAAATCATTAATGTTCTTTATAAGCAGTGTTGTCCCAAATGTTGACCTCTGAGTTAGTGCTAGTGAGTACTATCATAAAGCCAGCTGTGTTTTATGATGCTAATTATAACCCTTTGAGCCTGGTAATTCCACCAGTTTTCCATCCACCTCATTGTCCAGTTATGTAGCCCTTACTTTATCAGCTTGTGTAAGTACATAATGGGAGACAGTATCAGAAAAAGATTCACTGTTCTCCTCTTATCCAATGAGCTAGTCATCCCACTGTAGAAATCTAGCTTGTTTGTTAAACACAGTTTTACCTTTGTAAATCCTGATCACCTTCTGATCTGTAATATATTTGGAAATGGTTTCCAGGAAGAATTACTCCACCATATTCTCCAGCACCGAAATGTGGCTGATCAGCCTATAATTGCTCAGATCCTCCTCCTTACCCTTCTAGAAGTGACATTTGTCTCACACCATTGACCAATCTTTACAGGCAGCATGCATAGGAGAAGAAGAAATTTGCCAATCTCTATCCTATGCACACACTTAAAACAAACTGCAGTCGTGAAACATAGAGTGCCCTTACTTTGTTGCCATGCTACTGAAAATCCCAGTGTAATGTCTATTACACTGCCCTCACATTACATAAGAAACACTGAATAAACAAACAACAATAACAAAAAAACTTGTGCTCTGTTTTGGATGTATCTAACAGTGCAGCCACAGTTTCATATTGCATGAAGCGTATATTATATAATATGAAACTGTCATGTGCATCATGGTAACTGAAGCAGATGAGCATAAACTAAAGCAGTTGTGAATTTCTCTGATAATTCTGAATGTCAAAGCTCTTAAATAATAATAATAATAATAATAATAATAATAATAATAATAATAATAATAATAATAATAATATATGAAGATCTGGCACATATTGCAAATTTTAATAGTAAGTCATTGACTGTTGAGATAGATGATTTGTTAGAAAACCTGATGTATTTTATGACACATGAGGGCTTTAAGACTTTCCTGAAAGTAATGGGGAGTTCTCACTGAATTCATTTGATGAGGAAACTACTTGATTTGAATTTGTGTCCTATGTTATGCATAAGAATATATATGATCATAATAGAACTTTTAATATTTGATTCCATTATTTTAATTATTTTCAATGATACTTAATTAAATACCCTAGAAAAATGTCTTGACTGAACATCTGGAATATATATAAATTTTGATCTACAATTATTTATATTCTTTGGTTGCTGTAAACATAAGGTTGACACAAAGTTATTTTCCCCTTTCCATGTTCCAGTGCAATAATTGTCCTTTCTTTCCACCAAAGTTTTCCAGTTATTCATGATCATTCCTTTCTCCTTCAAAGTTTTGTTAACTTTGAAGTAATGATCTTCAATAGTTCCTTACTAAAATTAATTCATTATTGCAGAATGTATGTATTAGTTTCAAAATAAAACAATGTGGGTCATATTTCCGCAGTTTACTTCTTAATATCTTAGTTTAGAATGTAATTTTTGCAAAATATAATATAAGTTATAGGAATGGAGGAGGAAACATAATTCCATTCAATTTTCCCTAGCCCTAATTTTCAGTAAATTTTGCTTAAAAGTTGCTCTCTTACCAGCTGGTAACAACTGAATCAGTTGTGGCCTGATGACTCCAGCACTTTTCTCATAGAATGTAACAAGAGCCCATCAACTTTTCTACCTGTTCAGCAACGTCTTTGTTCTTAATTGCCAGACATGTCAATAACAATATCAATAATAATATTAGTAATATATATATATTTACCAGTGAAGAGTAATTTGAAAGTAATAGTTGGTTTGATAAAAGTTTTATAGAGACTAATGAGCCTCTTTGGCCTCCAAATTTATTTTCTAGAATATGGTTATTGCGTTGTAAACAAAATGTAGGAATATACTCTTCCACTTTCCACTTACCATGAATAGAATGTTTAAAACTCTAGAATATTTCAAAACCCTAGAATATTTCAAAGTAAAAGAAAGCAGAGATTTGTTCTTTCTGTATTTTGGCCTGGTTTTTTTTTTTTTTTTTTTTTTTTGTATTTCTAAAGAGAAAATCTATGAACGAACCACCAATTTATTGGAGCATTGCTAATTTGCATATCTAATTTCAAGATGTACTAATTGCCTTTGAAAATGCCAAGTTTCTTTATTAGTAATTTCTTATTTTCCTGAAGGAAGAGTCTATTTACACAAAAGCATTTCGCATAACTGAAAAATCATTATCCTGGGACCCAAGGAAAAAAAAAAACAAACAACCAACATTTAATATGTATCATGGCAAGGTACAGCTCTTTTGTCTTATATAATGAACTTTTACAATTAAATTAGCAGATGCCTCCTGGCATTTTGATATGGAGAGGTAGTTCTATTAACTTTTTAATCTGTTTTAAGTATAATAACTGAATATTTGCATTGTTTTTCAAACAATACATAAATACTTTGCTCTGTATTTTATTTATTTATTTTTTTACATGTACGTATCATATTTAGTGGTATTGTTCCAGACAAATAATGTTATGGAGTTTGATGTGCATGTGCCTGTTTTAGTTGAAAAAAAATAGTAAATCACTAAGACACATGCCTTAGTTATGAAAAGTATTTACAGAATTGTCATCTTTAGTTAAACAAAATTCCTTTACTTATTTGCAGCCCAAAATGCCCAGCCATAAAACAGTGAGTTTTATTGTGCCTGAATGGATATGCTTTAATGTTTTAGGTTTAATTTTATCTATGATAAGTAAATATAAACTTCTAAATTTTATAGTTTATGGCTGTTTCTATACTAATAGAGTCTAATATGTAAATAGAAACCACTGTGGGGATAGGGCAGAAAAACATTTAGTAAACTATATTATTATTTCTAATCAACTTTGAACGAATACAGTAGTAACATTTTAAGGGCATCTACAGGTCTACACCATACAATTCCATGGAAGTTTTGCACATTCATTTTTGAAATGTTCTAAGAATATAAAATATAAGATTCTGCCCAGATTTTTGAATCTGTGAACTACAGAAAGTAAAATAAGATTTTTATTTTTTATTTTTGGTAGTGAATTTTTGGTGCATGCCAAGTTAACAAAGTGTATTTTACAAATGGTAGTAATAACAACTGTTTCAGTTGGTTTGTACTCCTTATTTTTAAAGAAGGAAATTAACTCTTGCCTTTTCACATTCCATTTGAATGTGAAAGACCATTTGTCTCTTTTGTAAAGTGAACATTATGCTGTTAACTCAAGTGCAAGGTACCACAAAAGTTAGTTTTCAAATACACAACCAAAAACTGACATAAGAAGTGAAGTGTATATATATATAGCAGCTATCTTGATTTGTCCATGCAAGTAATCTTAATATTTCATTGAAACTCTTTGATTGTTTATAGGTAATTGTCCTGGTTTCAGCTAGGATAGAGTTAATTTTCCTCCTAGTAGCTGGTAGGGTGCTTTGGATTGTTTTGGATATTTTGGATTAGGATGAGAAGAATGCTGATAACATGCTGATGTTTCAGTTGTTGCAGGGCAATGCTTACACTGAGCCAAGGACTTTCCAGCTTCTCGCTCTGTCCTGCCAACAGGCAGGCTGGTGGTGCAGCAAGAGCTGGGAGGGGACAGACCCAGAGCAGCTGATCCAAACTAGCCAAAGGGGTATTCCATACCATCTGATGTAATGCTAAACAATGTGGCTAGCCAGGATGGCGGGGGGGCAGCTGCTCGGGGATAGCTTGGGTATCGGTCAGCAGGTGGTGAGCAATTGCAATGTGCATCACTTGTTTCATACGCATTATTTATTATTATTATTATTATTATTATTATTATTATTATTATTATTATTATTATTATCCTGTCTTAAAAAAAACATCTCTATCTCAACCCACAGGCTTCACTTTCCCATTTCTCTCCCCCATCCCAGAGAGGGAGGGGGGAGGGTGAGCTGTGTGGTGCTTAGCAGCTAGCTGGGTTAAACCACAGCAGTAATAAATAAAAGGAACAGCATTTAACATTTTTTATACATTATGTTATGTTGATTGAGATATCAAAGTCATCAAGAATGTATGGAGATTAATTAAAGATCATCTTTTAATATGACCCAGTTTATTTATATCTATGTAAAACCATAATAATAATCATAACACATATGGTACAAAAAGTACCGTACAAGTGTATATTGATATTCTGCACCTAATTTTTGTCCTTCGAAATTTCATCTGCATTCAGGATACTAGAAATTCACTGCATATGATAATAAGCATGACATTTTAGCCTAAAGAATGTCTTCATGACTGTACCACTTGTCAGGTTTGTGCTCCAATGTAATTTCATTAATGATGAACTGTAGGGAAGAGAATAAATACAAAGGAGGGAAAAAAAAAAAAAAAAAAGTAAAGTAACGATATTTCAGAGATGGTTCTACATGCTTTTCTCTTGCTATACCTTTTAGTTTTCTAATGAAGCCTTCAAGCCTTGATCTTGCCAAAGAAAAGTTGATACATTCTCAGTTTGTATGACAACTAAAATTTGAAGTTTCGTAAACAATGATTTCTTATTCCTCCTTCTTTTGAGAACTGTTCAATTCTCATATTTGTCTCCTAATTATAATAAGATCTGCATATGTGTACACTCTGAAAATAGCAACTGTTCTGACATATCAATGGTATTACAAAGAGATGGCTTTATCCTCTTTTCTGTAGACTAACCAACTTGATCTGACTATGATCTAACCAACTTATGTATGTACCTCACAATTGGCTGAGATACTGAAGTTGTTCCTTTATCTCACCTGGTGTTTTGAGAGATGAAGGTCATGAATACTATTTCAGATGCTGCTTAAATGTGGTGGGTTGTGTTTCTGTGTGTGAAACTGTGCATTATTACATTATCCTGAAAAGTATAAAGGTTGAAGTCATCCCAATGCTTATAAAATTAATCTGCACGGAAATCAATTCTATGCAGTTTGATTTTACTGAGTATTATAATAACTTAATTAAAAGTGTCTTTAAAAGGGTATAAATTGCTTATTTTGAGTGCCTGACAAATTAAAATGTTAACATTTGGCATATACACTAAGAACACTCTAAACATAGATAATAAAATATAACAGATACATTGATGAAAACAACTAACAGGCATAAATTTAGTAATTCATATGATTACTATTATTATTATTATTATTTAATTCCTGTTAAATCCTGCATAGATATTGTCATGCTTAATTTAACTTATATTACTAGTGAAAGTTGAAGAGGCCTATTTTTCATGATAATGTTGTCTATTTCATAGACAAACAGCTAGCCTTTCGTTACAAATGTGATAATTGGCCTGAAAAGCAGAGTCTGGATTTATAATTGAAAAATAAAAAGATGTGCAAGCAGATCCACTTTATTAAGCCACTTTCTTCATTATTCATATTGTGGTTAGGTATTCAAAAATAGTAAGGTATTTGAATAAAGTATTTTAAACTAAAATCTAACTCCCATAGTCCCCCCTGCCTCCCTGTCCCCCCAGTAAAAAATCCATCAAGCCTAAGCACATCGAGTTATAATATATCATCTCTGAGACCACATTGTGCATACTAAGGGAATTGTATGCATCAGTCTTTTCCTATGTGTCAGCTCAGATTCTTAGACCAGTATTGTAAAATAACATAACAGGATAATGTATCAGAATAACTAGAATTCTTGAGTGTCTATATGAACCTTTCCTGAGACACTTTAACAAGGAACTGATATTCTTAGAAGGACTGATTTGTACTTTCCTTATTCATCGTTCTCGAACACTGTGGCCTTAATTTATTTGTCCCTGAGATTTTTTGTTTTGTTTTTCTGATAGGCTTCTTCAAAACTTTCCTTTCTCAAAATTTAGTAAATAAATAAATAAATAAATGCTGACTTCCAAAGCATGGTGCAAGATGTTTCATCACGAGTGTCTTGTAGGTATCATCAGAATGGAACCTATATACAGAAAATATGTTATTGTCCCCAAATAATCCTTTTCTGTAAGCTCTTTATACTGCAGTGTGTATTTCTATTTTTCAAGTATATCTTTAAACTTTTCTTTCCAAGTATAACTGGAACAGTGTTACAATAATCGTGAGTGACAGTTCCCCCAATATTTGAAATATGAGAAATACAAGGGAAGCAAGTTTTTACTCCAAATGTCTAAATGTCATGGACTATTTTGTGTGAAACTGTATTCAAACCCATTTTCATAAATGCAAAGCAGGTTATGTTTAAAAAGGAAAAAGGAAATAATAGGCTTTTTAATCCTACATTAAATGTAATATTTACGCTGAAGTTAACTTTTCTGTCCCCTTCTGTGTTGTCACCAAAAGCCATTTTTTCATTACATACCACCTTACACCAGGGATAAAGTGGAAGTTGAACTTGTGTACAAAAAACACGTTTTATAAAAATAGGAGATTCCTCCCCCACAGTAGCTGCCGTGAGTTAGAAGGTCACTTGCAAATTTGATAAGTTTTCTGCTCTTCAAAAATAATATATTTAGAGAAAATCATCTATCTACACACCCACATACTGTCAATTAGTTTAAAAATATATATGAACTTGCATGTCATCTCTGCATTAATTAAATATTTCAACTCTTACTTGAAAAATCACTCATATTATTTGTGATTAAATGAAAGATATATAGATGGGTGATAGTTTTAGCTCTTAGCATTTACTATAATATGAATGCATGAGTAATCTGGTAATCTGGTGATCTAACATAAATTTCAGATGCACTGAAATACTTCAAAACCACAAAGTTAATATTAAGAATTACTCTGTATGTTGCAATGTAGCAAAACACATGCACTGACTCATATTACCTCAAAATTGGAAAAGCAAAAGAAGAAAACTGACATTTGTTCTGGTGCTTTCTATGTGCTTATAACTTTTTTTCCA